>NC_039277.1:18202000-18302000 GCF_003368295.1 Carassius auratus | reverse complement strand
GCATGTTTCGCAGATTAAATATTTTTAATTTGCTGTTTTTATTATTATGCTGGTCAGCAAAGGCATTGTCTCCACGGAGCTCACAACGAGTGAATTTATTCTTATTTAAGACCTTATCTTACATTTACATTTACATTTAATCATTTAGCAGACACTTTTATCCAAAGCGACTTACAAATGAGAACAATAGAAGCAGTCAGGTCAACAAGAGAACAACAACAGAATACAAGTGCCATGACAAGTCTCAGTTAGTCTAGTATAGAACACATAGCCAGGTGTATATAAATTTTTTTTTTTTTTTTTTTTAATTAAATTGAAAAGACAAGAAAAGGAAAAGTACTGGTGTTAGTAGGTTAAGTGCAGGCGAAAAAGATGAGTCTTTAGATGTTTCTTGAAAATGAGTAAAGACTCAGCTGTACGAATTGAGATTGGGAGGTCATTCCACCAGCTGGGCACAGTCCAGGAAAAGGTCCGTGAGAGTGATTTTGAATTTCTTTGGGATGGCACCACAAGGCGTTGTTCACTTGCAGAGCGCAAGCTTCTGGAGGGCACATAGGATTTAACCAGTGAGTTTAGGTAAGTTGGTGCCGTGCCAGTGGTCGTCTTGTAGGCAAGCATCAGTACCTTGAATTTGATGCGAGCAGCTACTGGTAGCCAGTGTAACCTGATGAGGAGACATGAGCTTTTTTTGGCTCATTGAAGACAACCCTCAGTGCTGCATTCTGGATCAACTGCAGAGGCTTGACAGTGCATGCAGGAAGAGCCAGGAGAGCATTACAATAGTCCAGTCTGGAGAGAACAAGAGCTTGGACAAGAAGTTGGGTGGCTTGCTCTGACAGGAAGGGTCTAATCTTCCTAATGTTGTATAAGGCAAACCTGCAGGACCGGGTCGTTGTAGCAATGTGGTCAGTGAAGCTTAATTGATGATCCATCACAACTCCTAGGTTTCTGGCTGTCCTCGAAGGAGTTATGGTTGACGAGCCCAGCTGTATAGAGAAGTTATGATGAATCAATGGGTTAGCTGGAATCACCAGGAGTTCAGTCTTTGTAAGGTTAAGCTGAAGGTGATGGTCATTCATCCAGCTAGAAATGTCACTCAGACAGGCTGAAATGCGAGCAGCTACCGTCGGGTCATCAGGCTGGAATGAGAAGTAGAGTTGGGTGTCATCAGCATAGCAGTGATAAGAAAAGCCATGCTTCTGAATGACAGATCCTAAAGATGTCATGTAGATGGAGAAGAGAAGTGGTCCAAGTACTGAGCCTTGAGGAACTCCAGTAGCAAGGTGGTGTGACTTAGAAACATCACCCCTCCAAGACACACTGTAGGATCTGTCAGAGAGGTAGGACTTAACCCACAGGAGAGCAGTTCCAGAGATCCCCATCTTTCTGAGGGTGGACAGGAGAATCGGGTGATTAACAGTGTCAAAAGCAGCAGACAGGTCCAGTAAGATGAGTACCGAGGATTTTGAAGCTGCTCTTGCTAGTCGCAGGGCTTCAGTAACCGAGAGCAGAGCAGTCTCAGTTGAGTGGCCACTTTTGAAGCCAGATTGGTTGCTGTCCAGGAGGTTGTTCTGTCCAAGGAACATAGAAAGCTGGTTGAACACAGCCCGCTCAAGTGTCTTTGCAATGAATGGAAGAAGGGATACCGGCCTGTAGTTTTCAAGAAGTGCTGGATTTAGAGATGGTTTCTTGAGCAGTGGGCTTACCCGAGCCTGCTTGAATGCTAAGGGAAATGTTCCAGATTGAAGAGAGGAGTTGATAATGTGAGTAAGTGAAGGTATGACTGAAGAAGAGATCGCTTGAAGGAGGTGAGTGGGGATAGGATCAAGTGGACAAGTAGTAGGATGATTGGACAGGAGAATTTTGGAGACGTCCATCTCTGAGAGTGGGGAGAAGGAGGATAAAGAGTGTGCATCAGTCATTGTGAAGTTTTCCTCAGTCTGTGGTGTGGAGAATTGTTCTTACCTTTAAGACCCAATCTACCCGTTAGAACACACCAAGAGCTAAATTCAGATGTTTCTGAACTGTTTAAAGTAATAACATGATATATTCGCGGCAGCCAACTACCCGCGAGCTCGCGATGTATTTCTCTGAACACTTGAAGAGAATTTACAGCCTGTCACATTAAAACACTGCAGCGAAACGGCACAAAACAATTAGAAGAATATATTATACACATGAAAATGAGTGTTTATATGTGCTTGTGAGATTTTATCTGTCAGACTGAACGTCACATAGATTGATCAGCGCTGGTAAAAGTCATTTATATATTTTTTTAAGAGCTTCTTAAAATACAATATTACTCCAAATGTAGGGTATTTTGAGCCGTGTATGTGTGCAAAATGCAATATTTGACATCGCGAAGAAAAAAAAAAGTCACACTGACAGCCGCGTTTCGGGGCGAGATCGGACAAATAAATACACATTTCATTCACACTGACAAGCTAAACCAACATATGTTATTATTACCGGGTCAGATCTCATTAATAAATTATGTCTCTGACCAAAGAACAGAGAGAAAGACGAGAGAGAAATGAGCGCTTCATCAGCATTTTTTAAGAGCTTCCAAAATAATATCACAGCGAATGCACTAATCCACCCATTAGAACACAACAAGAGCAGAATTCAGGTGTTTTTGAGCTGTTTATGTGTGCAAAATGAAATATAATTTGACAGCGTGATACAGCTTATGAATACTGGAAGGAAAAAAAGCCACGACAGCCTTTAACTCTGGAGTCGATTAACGCATATACGTGTTTTGAGTCATTTTCTCCTGATAACCCTGAAAATTACTTAAATTACACTTTCAGTTTTAATCGTACAGATAAGAGCAATACATCAATCGAATCTGTAAAGGGTCTACTTTTTTTTGGATACAAACATAATAACAACAAAACTTTGTGCACTTATAAAATAAAGATAACAAACAAGGTGTGCTGTCTGCGCTGATCTTCATTTACAAACACGTCATTAAAATGAGCTGTAACTCCATGAATACTCAACGAAGAGACATGAGAGAGATATCTATAGAAAGCTTGACATGTCTACTTTTAAACTAAACAAGTGCTGCCGAACAAATATTCTGTGATAAAGTAATCCATATCAAAACAACGCAATGTCCTTTTTTCACGTCTCCCTTCATTATATCTAATGTGTATGGAAGGCCAAGAGGGTCAAATACACGTGAATTTTAATGCGTCAACAACACGTTAAATACGTGTGTTAGGTTGTGCTCTTATCTCCACTAATGTGCTCAGATACTGTAGATTCACTTCATGGAAATTTCAATCGAATTCAATTCAGTGCAATGCTAGAAAATGTAAGTTGTTTGGTTGATGTATTTAAAACTGGGTTTAAATTAAGTTTATTAAACCGGCTGAACGTGTCCCTCTGTTAACTGAAAGATCAAGTTTAATGCCGTGCAACAGAAGAAAAGAGGAACTGTCATCTGAATGTGTTAGAAAGTGTTACACCAACTTACTGTAATGTTTCATACTGTGCAGGTAATTATATTTACATGAGCCATTTTTATTGTTGTCAATAATATTGTCAATAATGTCATTATATTTTCAGCTGTTACTAACATCATCAGCACTGATACAACAGTCACACCAGAAACGACCACAGCTGGTAATGTAGTCTGATGTTTCCTCTGTTGAATTGTGTGTTGGCTGAATCTTTGTGCATCTGTAGAATTGAAAAGGTGTGTGAGTGTGTTTCTAACAACGAGGAATAATAGACTACAAGAAATGTACAGTTGCAGATCATTGCAGACATTTTCATGATCATCTGTTCACAATCTGTTATTAAGTGAAATCATGTTTACACAGTTACTTAATGAGTATAATGATATACTTACTGTAATTCATTTGTCAATTCTAAAATCTTGAAAATTCATATTAGTTATCTTTATATTTTAGTACCATTATTTATTTTTTCCCACATTAAATTTCCCACACTCTGTGCACATTCAGCATGTTTCGCAGATTAAATATTTTTAATTTGCTGTTTTTATTATTATTATTATTATGTTAAAGCCAACATACTGTTATGCTATTTAAACTTCTTTTTATTATTCTTCTGCTCCTAAAATTTCTGAACGCTACTCCTCCTAGGGCTTTAAAGCCACAAGCTCCAAACTCGTCAGACACCTGCAGCATAGAGGGGTGCTTTATGCTTTATCTTTTCAGACTGATCAGACTTAAAGAATTTCAATTTCCCATAGACTTCCATTGTCTGAGAAAAATCGCGCCCCTACTGTTGCAATACCCCTGAGAGGAGGAGGAGTCTGGCTTGGTTTCACTTTTAAATTGGTTAAAAATACAAATAATAATACAATTTCCTTCAAACTGACAAGCTAAACCAACATATCTGATTAGTACAGGGGTTAGGGTTCATTAATAATTTATTTTTTGGCAGAGAGCAGTCAGAAAGATGAGAGAAGAATCAGCTGCTGGTCAGCTAAGGCATTGTCTCCACGGAGCTCACAACGAGTGAATTTATTCTTATTTAAGACCTTATCTTCTTACCTTTAAGACCCAATCTACCCGTTAGAACACACCAAGAGCTAAATTCAGATGTTTTTGAACTGTTTAAAGTAGAGCCCGACCGATATATCGGCCGGCCGATATTATCGGCCGATATGAGCTAATTGCATTTAAATCGGCATCGGCGTTTATAACGGCCGATGAAACATGAGAAACAGTCTCATATTCTTCACTCACGTTATGAGTGTTGCATAGTTTGCCCACCAGAGGGCGGTCTGCAGCTCCAGAGTTGCAACAGCGCCAGAAATCCACAAAGAAGAAAGCGATCAGCCAAGCCACCCAGGTGAGTCTGTCGTTCGTCATGTGAAATGATTGTAGATTTAGTTCATACACTGTATATAAAAACGGTGTGGTAGTTCTAGTTAACGGTCCTATCATTATCACTTCTAAATATTCTGTAACATCACTTACAGCAGCTAATGCATTGCTATATTAGATTAGCCACAAAGCTAATACCATGTTTATCAGTGGAAGAGCGCGAACGTTAATAAGAGGTCGAACTATAAAGTTAGCGTTTAGTGCTTATTCTATTGCGGTGTGTTTCCCACATAATGACCGCGTAATGGGCCTTTCACACAGGACGCGGTATGCACAGCGCTTGGCCGCTGGGTTTAGCATTGCCCTTCAGATACAACGCGATTTGCCCTGCTCTGCGCTATGGCGTAGGCGGAGTTTTAAAAACTTTTAGCGGGAGCTCTTTCATAGTCTGTTGTTCCTCTTTTCGGTCAGCAGCAAACATGTATCTGTCCCGTTGTAAGAAGCGAGCGATAGCGCTAGTCCTGCTGATGAGAATTAAGAGAGAAGCAAGGAAGAAGAGGCTACCCTCAGGCCCAGGGAACAATTTGGTGAATTCAGGCTGGTTACGTTACTCTAACGCTAATATAGCTTCCTTTTTAGCAGGCCCCATAAATGCTTGCTATTAACTTGTTTGAAGGTGGTTCTTCTCAAAATTGACAGCGGTGTGTTCATGGCACTAACGTTAACCATTTTGATTCAGACTGCACAAAGAGAAGAGGAGAAGATATACGGGTCCGTTGTGAATGTGTCTGTGAGAGCAAATATAGTGTAGTTACAGTAACTACAGTAGGTGCGTCAGAAATGATTAAATCAGAGGGGACATGTAAATAAATGTGAGCTGAACAAGCGCTTTTTTCTTTTCTTTTTTTTTCTTACATATTGTTTCAAAGCAGCTTTACAGACATAACAGGAAAATGTTAAAATAAAATTGTTAAATATAAGGAGGTTAATACTTATTGCTTGACAAATAAAAAAAAATATATATATTTCTCATTTTTGCCTATGTAGGAGATCCCTGTTTATTATTATTATAATTCTAATGATGACATGAGTAATGATACATGGTGATATTATTAATACACATGCTTATTCTTTCTATGTCTCTCTTTCTGCCCTACAGATGGCTGAAAAAGGTGAATGATGTAGCAGCAAAAGTGTGGGACTACTTCTGCAAATACTTTAACTTTAACTTTAGTATTATAATTTATTTACAGTACACACACAGACTGTTAAAATCAGCTTCAACTGGAAGAAAGTAAAAGTGTTAAATGTTTAAAATCAGACTGTTTTTTGATCGTTAAAAAATATATACTTTTGATGTGCAATTGTTTAGTGATTGAGACCGTAATCTAAGGCTTTTTTTTACATAAATCCCTTCTGGAAAATGGTTTATACAGCCCACATACATAGAACAGGCAGATATTTTGCCATTGAATGTTATGTAAGTGCAGCTTATAGGAAATGGGTCTAATATCCAGTTTATTTTCAAAATCAGAATATCGGCTTATAAATCAGCTCTTTTCAAGTTAATATCGGCATCGGCATCGGCCCCCAAGAATCCATATCGGTCGGGCTCTAGTTTAAAGTAATAACATGATATATTCGCGGCAGCCAACTACCCGTGAGCTTGCGATGTATTTCTCTAAACACTTGAAGAGAATTTACAGCCTGTCACATTAAAACACTGCAGCGAAACGGCACAAAACAATTAGAAGAATATATTATACACATGAAAATGAGTGTTTATATGTGCTTGTGAGATTCTCTCTGTCAGACTGAACGTCACATAGATTGATCAGCGCTGCACAACATAGAACACAGCTTCTTAAAATACAATATTACTCCAAATGTAGGGTTTTTTGAGCCGTGTATGTGTGCAAAATGCAATATTTGACATCGCAAAGGAAAAAAAAAGTCACACTGACAGCCGCGTTTCGGGGCAAGATCGGATAAATAAAAAGGCTACACATTTCATTCACACTAACAAGCTAAACCAACATATGTTATTATTACCGGGTCAGATCTCATTAATAAATTATGTCTCTGGCCAAAGAACAGAGAGAAAGACAAGAGAGAAATGAGCGCTTCATCAGCATTTTTTAAGCGCTTCCAAAATAATATCACAGCGAATGCACTAATCCACCCTTTAGAACACAACAAGAGCAGAATTCAGTCATTTTCTCCTGATAACCCTGAAAATTACTTAAATTACACTTTCAGTTTTAATCGTACAGATAAGAGCAATACATCAATCGAATCTGTAAAGGGTCTAAGTTTTTTTGGATACAAACATAATAACAACAAAACTTTGTGCACTTATAAAATAAAGATAACAAACAAGGTGTGCTGTCTGCGCTGATCTTCATTTACAAACACGTCATTAAAATGAACTGTAACTCCATGAATACTCAACGAAGAGACATGAGAGATATATCTATAGAAAGCTTGACATGTCTACTTTTAAACCAAACAAGTGCTGCCGAACAAATATTCTGTGATAAAGTAATGCATATCAAAACAACGCAATGTCCTTTTTTCACGTCTCCCTTCATTATATCTAATGTGTATGGAAGGCCAAAAGGGTCAAATACACATGAATTTTAATGCGACAACAACACGTTAAATACGTGTGTTAGGTTGTGCTCATATCTCCACTAATGTGCTCAGATACTGTAGATTCATTTCATGAAAATTTCAATCGAATTCAATTCAGTGCAATGCCAGAAAATGTAAGTTGTTTGGTTGATGTATTTAAAACTGGGTTTAAATTAAGTTTATTAAACCGGCTGAACGTATCCCTCTGTTAACTGAAAGATCAAGTTTAATGCCGTGCAACAGAAGAAAAGAGGAACTGTCATCTGAATGTGTTAGAAAGTGTTACACCAACTTACTGTAATCTTTCATACTGTGCAGGTAATTATATTTACATGAGCCATTTTTATTGTTGTCAATAATATTGTCAATAATGTCATTATATTTTCAGCTGTTACTAACATCATCAGCACTGACACAACAGTCACACCAGAAACGACCACAGCTGGTAATGTAGTCTGATGTTTCCTCTGTTGAATTGTGTGTTGGCTGAATCTTTGTGCATCTGTATATTGATCATTGCTTTTTTAATGTTTCACAGAACACATGTTTTTAATTTGCTGTTTTTTATTATTATTATTGTTGTTGTTGTCATTGCAGTTATAAATATAACACTGCAGGAAGGATGCACCGTAAGTTTCAGAGTTAGACTCACAACTTCTTTCAATCATAGTCCAAAGATATGATAAAAGATAAGAAAATAAGATATGTATTGTGGATTTTTTGTAATATGAATGTTGACTTTCTATTTATTCTATATTTATTTGTGCTCAAACTAACATTTGTTTGCTATTAATAAATCATCAAATTCTGCCTTCAACATTGTGAGTCAGACCTCTGGAGGATGTCTTAAAAATCTCTTTGAGAAGATAGAGAACATTACAACTAAAGTGCTTCCTTTGAATGTAAGTCTTCAAGAGAAAAATCATACAATTATCAAATATTTGTCAATGACATACTGTAGATGATACAGTCACAGTGCCCTCTTATTGGCTCTCCTGACTTTTGAATGGTAACTGTATTCTCTGATTGATAAAATAGCTTGTGACAAACATTTTGACTATGGCCTTCAACTCTTCAGAGAAGATTTTAGAGACAACAACCTCAGCAAGCCCAACTGAACTAGCCTCGTATGGAAACCGTATGTTAAAAACCAGTGAGAAACTCATTTCTACTTTAGTGAAGCCGACAGACACAAATGACAGTGTCAAGTTTAATCTTCCCACTGTAGGTAAGTGGAGAAACTTATTATTGATGATGAAACACTGATGTCAATGACTTTATATAGTTTCGAGAGCAGCAGTGAATCAGACAACAACAATGATAAATGCAGATACATTACGACATGATTGTGTATATTTGGCATTTCGTTAAAAGAAAGCATTAAACGCTGCCTCTTTCTTTTGTTGTTTATGTCAAAGGTCAGTATTTTTGGTGTAAATTCATCCATAATTCAGTAAAAGCTTATCAAATGAGAAAGATAAGCAGTTTTGCATGGATCCACTTAGAGTGAGAAGTTCATGTTTTGTGGATGTGTTTTGAGTATATTTGCTGCTTTGAGCATAAAAGAGCTGACCTTTGACCTCCAGATGACCTACATAATTAGTTAAGAGTACTTACATTTAAATAAAAATGGACCCGAATGGTTTAAACTACATCAGAGATGGAAAAATCCAATCATAGTGAATGTGTTTTGTCTTTTATGCAAATTTAAAGACTGAATTGCACTTTCATTGAAAAAATAAGACAAATACTATAAATAAATGACTGTTTGTGTTTAATCAGAGGGACAAGTCTTCATGGTTGGGCCACAGGTCACTTTAGATAAAATCCCTCGACTTGACACGACAAATTCATCTGTGGACATTGATCTCATTGGAATCGCCAAGAACAACTATGAAACAAGTTGGTGAAATGATTCAGAGTGGTTAAAAAATAAAAAAGAGACACTGCGCCATCACCACTAAACCACATTTAATTACTTCTTAGATTTTTTTAACAGTATTGCATTTCTGTTCCTGTCACATAGGATCAGCTGCTGTGGCGTTCATGAGCTACAACACGATGGAGAACCTACTGAAGCCAGACTTCTTCAACACATCGAATAAGACGGTTAAAACCATGATGTCCACTGTGATCTCAGCTACTCTTCCCAAAACCAGCAACACTAAACTGACCGAGCCAGTCAACTTCACGCTCAAACACATCAGAGTGAGAGACTCATCTAAATGTCAAGAGCTGGGTTTGATTTTTCTCCTCCTTTCTCTTTTTCCTTTCTTTACTTAGACTCTTAGCTGTTCACGATCACAACAACGCACCTGTTCTTTATTTACCTTGATTCTCTCTGCTATTTTATTCTGTGGTTCTCTCAGCTTCTTCGCCAGATTATTGTCTGTATTCTATCTCTATGATCTTTACTACCAGTGTTAGGCAGTAACAAGTTACTAGTTACTGTAAGAATATACGGACCACAAAACTAGTCATAAGGGTTAATTTTTCCATCATCTGAAAGCTGAATAAATAATATTTTCATTGATGTATAATTTGTTAGAATTGGATATTTGGCTGAGATACAACTATTTGAAAATCTGGAATCTGAGGATGCAAAAGATTCTAAACATTGCGATAATCATCTTAAAAGTTGTTCAGATGAATTCTTATTAGCAATGCATATTACTGATCAAAAATTAAGTTTTGATATATTTACGGTAGGACATTTACTAAATATCTTCATGGAACATGATCTTTACTTAATATCCTAATGATTTTTGGCATAAAAGATAAATCAATAATTTTGACCTGAACAATGTTTTTTGGCAATTGCTAAAAATTGTAATGATAAGGAAGGGGCGAGGAAGCAAATGCAAGTGACTGTAATGATAAGAATAAACAGATGAATAGAGGACAACCAGCAGGAACAACAGGATGGAGAGGGATGAAGTAACAGGTGGCCAGGAATTTGAGGTGGGATGGGACAGCAGGAGAGCATGAGACGCCCACATGAAACAGTGCAGATGAGTGCAGATGAGAGGCGCACATAACTCCACCCACATAGTGATCAACAGAGACAACGGTTCTACCAACCGTGACAGTACCCTCCCCCCTAGGAATGCAAATTGGGAACCCCTGTCAGAGACCACGTCCATCGGGAGACCATGTAACCGAAAGACGTAATCAATTACAGTAACCGCTGACTCCTTGGCTGAAGGTAATTTGGGCAAGCGGGTGGGCCCAAAAAAAAAAACTTACTCCTGGATGACAAGCGACATTGGAGCAATGACCCCACTGAAAAACATTGGGCTATAACCCCTCTGGAACGAACAACCGATTCAGTGGGCACCCGGGCGGAGGCGTTACCCTTTCTAAGGCCATCTTGACCTTCGACTCGACCTCCTGAGTGTGGAGATAACTACTTTCTTGGGTAAAACACACTCGGGAGTCACCGGGCATTCGGATGGATCAAAAATGCGAAATAAAGAATCGGGTTTGATGTTCCTGAAACCCAGGCGGTACGACAGAGAAAAGTCAAAACGTCCGAAAAAAAAAGTGCCCACCGAGCCTGAAAAATGTTTGCAGTTGCAATAATATTTTTTATAACTGCTCGCACTTGCTTGGAATAAACAGACTTATATCAATCAATCACCTTTATTTATATAGTGCTTTAAACAAAATACATTGCATCAACGCACTGAACAACATTCATTTGGAAAACAGTGTCTCAATAATGCAAAATGATAGTTAAAGGCAGTTCATCATTGAATTCAGTTATGTCATCTCTGTTCAGTTGAAATAGTGTCTGTTTTAATTTGCAATCAAGTCAATGATATCGCTGTAGATGAAGTGACCCCAACTAAGCAAGCCAGAGGGGACAGCGGCAAGGAACCGAAACTCCATCGGTGACAGAATGGAGAAAAAACCTTGGGAGAAACCAGGCTCAGTTGGGGGTCAGTTCTCCTCTGACCAGACGAAACCAGTAGTTCAATTCCAGACTGCAGCAAAGTCAGATTGTGCAGAAGAATCATCTGTTTCCTGTGGTCTTGTCCTGGTGGTCCTCTGAGACAAGGTCTTTACAGTGGATCTGTATCTGGAACTCTAGTTGTCCTGGTCTCCGCTGTCTTTCAGGGCAGTAGAGGTCCTTTCTAGGTGCTGATCCACCATCTGGTCTGGATACGTACTGGATCCGGGTGACTGCAGTGACCCTCTGATCTGGATACAGACTGGATCTGGTGGCTACAGTGACCTCGGAACAAGAGAGAAACAGACAAATATTAGCGTAGATGCCATTCTTCTAATGATGTAGAAAGTACGGTGTTATGTGAAGTGTTTCTGGTTCACCTAATAAATGCAGCCTAAAAATCCTTTAACGGATTTGGATATTAAAAGCATATTAGTATGTTATGTGTATGCCAGGTTAAAGAGATGGGTCTTTAATCTAGATTTAAACTGCAAGAGTGTGTCTGCCTCCCGAACAATGTTAGGTAGGTTATTCCAGAGTTTAGGCGCCAAATAGGAAAAGGATCTGCCGCCCGCAGTTGATTTTGATATTCTAGGTATTATCAAATTGCCTGAGTTTTGAGAACGTAGCGGACGTAGAGGAGTATAATGTAAAAGGAGCTCATTCAAATACTGAGGTGCTAAACCATTCAGGGCTTTATAAGTAATAAGCAATATTTTAAAATCTATACGATGTTTGATAGGGAGCCAGTGCAGTGTGGACAGGACCGGGCAAATATGGTCATACTTCCTGGTTCTAGTAAGAACTCTTGCTGCTGCATTTTGGAGTAGCTGTAGTTTGTTTACCAAGCGTGCAGAACAACCACCCAATAAAGCATTACAATAGTCTAACCTTGAAGTCATAAATGCATGGATTAACATTTCTGCATTTGACATTGAGAGCATAGGCCGTAATTTAGATATATTTTTGAGATGGAAAAATGCAGTTTTACAAGTGCTAGAAACGTGGCTTTCTAAGGAAAGATTGCGATCAAGTAGCACATCTAGGTTCCTAACTGATGACGAAGAATTGACAGAGCAACCATCAAGTCTTAGACAGTGTTCTAGGTTATTACAAGCAGAGTTTTTAGGCCCTATGATTAACACCTCTGTTTTTTCTGAATTTAACAGTAAGAAATTACTCGTCATCCAATTTTTAATATCGACTATGCATTCCATTAGTTTTTCAAATTGGTGTGTTTCACCGTGCTGCGAGGAAATATAGAGCTGCGTATCATCAGCATAACAGTGAAAGCTAACACCATGTTTCCTGATGATATCTCCCAAGGGTAACATATAAAGCGTGAAGAGTAGCGGCCCTAGTACTGAGCCTTGAGGTACTCCATACTGCACTTGTGATCGATATGATACATCTTCATTCACTGCTATGAACTGATGGCGGTCATATAAGTACGATTTAAACCATGCTAATGCACTTCCACTGATGCCAACAAAGTGTTCAAGTCTATGCAAAAGAATGTTGTGGTCAATTGTGTCAAACGCAGCACTAAGATCCAATAAAACTAATAGAGAGATACACCCATGATCAGATGATAAGAGCAGATCATTTGTAACTCTAAGGAGAGCAGTTTCAGTACTATGATACGGTCTAAATCCTGACTGGAAATCCTCACATATACCATTTTTCTCAAAGAATATGTGAACCTCTAGTGTTCATTCATGCGCTCAGATATGAACTCTTTATGAACTTTATGAACTCAGATAGTGCTTGCAACGAGCTATCACACAACATTTACAAAAGGGTTTTATGAATCTGTAATAATTCATACGAATGACAGGCAAATTTTATGCAAATTTTGGTCAAGTTGTTGTTTTCATTGAGCTATTCACTATCATCATGTTGTTTCTAAGCTGACAAGCAGTACATTGTGCTTCATTCATTACATCAGCTTTCTGCTCTGGTAATGAGAGCAGATGTGATGTTCATAACACAGCAAGTGTTCTTCATTCTAATGTTTGTTATTGTATAATTGGAATTTTATCTTCTACGTCCACTATTTCCTAGTCTCTACTTTAGTGTCAATGTCTACAAATCACAGAATGCACAGCGTTGCCAACATCACGTTCCCATTGTGATGTTATGACTACTGATGTGGTGACATAAATACAAAGTAATCGGTTTAACACGTTTACATGTTAGGATTTTAATTTAGTTCGGTTTATAGAAGGTTATCCCACCCCTCTCAAACTGATTACCATTTCGGTTTGGGCAATTTTATTCCTACTGAGGTGTTTATATGGAGCATTTTAATTCAGATTGGACTGTCATTCTAAGTTTCAGAAGGGTGTATGCTTCCCCTGCTGGACTACCACCCTCCATTATGTGATTTACAGCATTAATGTATATTACATGCTCCTCGTGCCACCGCAAGGAGTCGTATGCTTCCACCTTTACAATCACACATTTGCTTTATGGGGGGCTACAATGGTGTTTCATGGATTCCAAGTTGTTCCAAGTGTTAAAGAGCAGTGTTGTGCTAGTTACTAAGAAATAGTAACTAGTTACAGTTACTAGTTACTTAATTCCAGAGGTGTAGTGGTAAAAAAAGAGGTGGTTAAACTATAAATTCTGGGTGACCACATCGTGGTCAGGGTAAGGTGGGCCACTGCTTACCGGTCTATGTGTATCCTGATGACATCGCTATAGGCTATCATTTGATATTACTACCAAGGGTATCACCGGTTGTTCCCTCATATAGGTCACACAATCACTATTCAATTCATACATTCATCTGGGCTTTTGGGGAAATTTTAGGCATTTAACAAGCTGGAATCAAAGATTTTTTTACTTTTGTCTTTCATATATTTTATCAATGACACAGATTGCAATGACACAGACAGCTTCATTGCAGAATGACATCCTTTTGGTCACGTGGTTCACGTGAGATGATTGACAGCTTTACAAACTAACGATATTGCACTGATGTCATAGCTGACGCGAATCAATAAGAGGAGGGTAATCACTAGCTTTGTTAGCTGTTTTAGTTCTTCAGATCGCATAAATCAGTGTAAAATGAATAGAAATGTTATTCTGTATGACGAAATATTTTACAAACATGTCATAAAATTATCTCTTCAAATGTGCGTATCATTGGACTATAGGCCTGGCGGATCGTGGATATGTATGTATACGAACACAAATAAACCGGTGAACGTTATTATTACTATTATTATTAATTGCCTGATATCCATTTTTGAATTTTGATGAAGTCTGTTGCGTGTCGTTCATTTTGAATGAATCTTTAATAAGACTCAGGACTACTGAGTTGTCTCAGAGAGTGATTCGTTCATTTTGTGTTGACTGCACATGCACATTACACAACATATGGGTTCTGAATCGACAGGAGAGGTCTGAGTCTTTTATTGTTCCTGTCAGTCCCGAGACAGGAAGAGAAAAGATTAGTTCATTTTGCTGAACGAGACTCAAAGATCCGAGTCAGTAAAATGATCCGAACTTCCCACTACTACAAGCAACACCGCAAGCAATTGGTCATCTTTAACAACAAACAACCTATGAAACTAATAATGAACAATATGAAATAAAACAACATAAGCTTAATTTAAAATTTCATATGAACTGTAGGCGATTTAGAGGTGGATAAACTCAATTTAGAGGTGGGTAAACGCTATTTCCGAATTTTGGGAGGTGCGTAAACTACGTGCGTTTAGCCTCCACTACATCCCTGCTTAATTCAAAAAGTAACTCAATTACTTTGTTGATTACTTAAACCAAAAATTAATGCATTACTGTTAAAAGTAACTTTTTAGTTACTTTTTTAAAGAACTTTCTTTAATGTTCCCATTAATGCGCTTTTATGCGTTATGGTCTATACAAACACAAAGTAAACCAGAAAGTAATTTCTAATTTGATTAAGTCAGACCAGCACAAACTGAATAGTGTATATCACAAGGATTTCTGAAATAAATAACAAAAAATCTGAAAAATATATTCAGAATCAAAAACTAAAGTGGCTTCTTCATCATAAAAGCTTTTGTGTTGAGCCCTTAATAAATTTCCTTTCACAGCTTAAGCATGAAAACTATCAACAATAGATAACATAACACAAAAAATTTTGAAAAAAAAAAAAATGAAAACAATCTGAATTATTCAGAATCAATTTCGAGAAACATACATATATATATATATATATATATATATATATATATATATATATATATATATATATATATATATATATATATATATATATATATTATAAAAAATGAAATCTATGTTATCATGCTAAGGATCTGACTGAAAGCCGGCGACTCCACAGTAGAGACAGGCTGCATGTTTTCAACAATGTTTCACCTGTATGAGAAAAACATACAGAGAATCACTTAAGACACTTTGCTGTAGACCCATTCCACAGAATAATATTCATTAAAACTGTATGTTAACACGTAGGAGCTTGCTGCATGAATCCGTGAGTAGGCTACAGTTTACAAATCCATGGGAACGGATTGCGAAAGTGTGCGCGCAGATGATGAATTTGTGGGTAGAGATTCAAAAACGGAGGGTACGGTTTGCAAAATCTGAGCTCACGGATTGTAAATTCGTTTGGGTAGGATAGGACATTCGAACCAGAAAGACACAGCTTACATTTGACTAAAAGTTCTTTGTCTTTATGCTCAACTAAAGTGAAATAATGAGCATATTTCCACTTTGAGAAACTCGTGTTGCTCTCGCCTTGACTCGCCATGACTGCCGCAAATACTTGAATAAACGGAAACACGCCCACAGTGCGCCTTCGTATTTACAGTGGTTGGCATCCACCAATCCTACAATGCGTTGCTGTAAAAACAGGTTAGGCTGCACTTGAGTCAAAATTAATTAATTTTTTTAAAAGTAATGGACAATGCACCATATGGTAACGGTAAAGAAGTTAATTTATTTAAAAATTAATGTGTTGCAGTATTAGTTACTGTCAAAAGTAACTGCATTACAGTAACGCGTGACTAATAACGTTACTGCCCAACACTGGACAATCTGATTCAAATGATTCGCGATCCCGCTCCGAACTCCCGAACTGACTGTAATGATTCGCCGCTCCGAACTCCCGAACTGACTCAAATGATTCACCACTCCGAACTCTCGAACTGATTCAAGTGATCCGCGAAGCCGCTCTGAACTCTCTAACTGATTCAAATGATTCGCGATCCCGCTCCGAACTCCCGAACTGACTCAAATGATTCGCCGCTCCGAACTCCCGAACTGACTCAAATGATTCACCACTCCGAACTCTCGAACTGATTCAAGTGATCCGCGAAGCCGCTCTGAACTCTCTAACTGATTCAAATGATTCGCGATCCCGCTCCGAACTCCCGAACTGACTCAAATGATTCGCCGCTCCGAACTCCCGAACTGACTCAAATGATTCACCACTCCGAACTCTCGAACTGATTCAAGTGATCCGCGAAGCCGCTCTGAACTCTCGAACTGATTCAAATGATTCGAGATCCCGCGCCGAACTCCCAAACTGACTCAAATGATTCGCCGCTCCGAACTCCCGAACTGACTCAAATGATTCGCCGCTCCGAACTCTCGAACTGATTCAAATTATCCGCGAAACCGCTCTGAACTCTCGAACTGATTCAAATGATTCGCGATCCCGCTCCGAACTCCCGAACTGACTCAAATGATTCGCCGCTCCGAACTCCCGAACTGACTCAAATGATTCGCCGCTCCGAACTCTCGAACTGATTCAAATGATCCGCGAAACCGCTCTGAACTCTCGAACTGATTCAAATGATTCGCGATCCCGCTCCGAACTCCCGAACTGACTCAAATGATTCGCCGCTCCGAACTCCCGAACTGACTCAAATGATTCGCCGCTCCGAACTCCCGAACTGATTGAAATGATTCGCGATCCCGCTCCCATCTCTCGAACTGAATCAAATGATTTGCGTTTACTGAAATTAATATATTCAGAATCAAAAACTAAAGTGGCTTATATTATATATATATATAAATATAAACATATACTTGGGGAACTTGAGGGATTTTTCTGTCGTCTCAGACTTGTCTTGGAATTGGCCATTGGACTCACCAAATCTTCTAGTTTGTCTCGACCGAGTCCAGCAAAAAATAAAATAAAAAATTTCTCCTTCAAAACAAAACCTCATTTGCATGATGTCGCGACTGAAAACATGTGGTTTGTGAAAAATGCTCTCCTTATTTCCAAATGACTCTGTGTGCTCATGCTCCAGTGGCATCTGCTGTTGCTGGGCAACCATGACCCACTCTCCATGAAGACGCAAAAGTTTAGGCAAAAAATAAATGTATTTCCAGCGCTAAACATCCCTTGCAGTAGCTCTACTAATAGATTCATAAAAAAATGGCTATCCATGTACAGCTATGATAATCTGTTTCTCCATCTTAGCTTTCAGTATTGTTCCTGGAAAGGATGTGCATGACCAGCAGTGAACTTACTGCGAGCTGAAAAGTTTAACATTAGAGGTTTCTAATTTAATTTTCTAACGTTACCTGTTAGATTGTGTTTTATTTACGTCTACACCTAGATAGCCTTAACGTACCATTTACAATAATGAAATGCTAATTATTATTGTACAGTATAGGGGTTGCAAGACTACTGATTTCTAGTCGATTTTTTTAAATAAAAAATGCTTGAGTTACTCGACTACTCCTGGTTCAAGCTATTGTAAATGAAAACACATTAAATAGTTTTTTTTTAATCAATAAACGCTTATTAATGTATAGCCTTATGCAACAATTACATATGTAAATTTTTAAAACTTTATAATTATGACATTACATATTTACATTTTCATGTAACAGCCAGTATTTGTATCTGTAACAATCACATAATTTTTTGTATCTGCATTCGGATACAACGTCGTACAGTTACTTGATAAGACCGTTATGACTTTTTATATTTTTTCCATAGTTATCACTGAACAAGTATGTCGTGTTAAACTAAAATAATTATTAATATCTAAAATAATGTTTATCATGCAAGCAGAGAGATGTCATGACAAACATTTAGTGATCATTTGAACACGACTGAATCCATTCAATGCACACATTTTCATTACAAAGAACACATTACCACATACCAGCAAAAGGTGAAGATGCAAACATGTAGGACAAGTAGACAATGTATCCGTATCTAAGCTGATTAGCCTACTCTTGAAAGAGAACTGATTTTTTTTGTTTTTGAGAAACTGATGCGCAACGCTGCTGTTTGATTGTTGAGCGCGCTGTGCTTATTCCATTCATTCATATCATATCATACCCTGAGGTTTAAATCATTTCCTTTTAAATATATACAAATAATATAACGTGTATGATGTATTATTATTAGGGATGGGTACCGAAAGCTGGTATTAAAATGGACCCGGGGCTAAATTATGAAAGACTGTAGTATCAGTAAGATCTGACGTATCGGTTCTGCTTTCGGTACTGGAGGGGAAAAAATTAATGTACTATGTATTTTTGCTTAATAATGTTATCGTGCACATTTTCTCACCAAACATTTCTAATGTGCGATCATATTAAGACGTTTGTCTGTGAGATCTGCCAGATCTCTCATGTGTACCGCGGAGGCTGTCTGTAAGTCACACACACTCACACACACACCACAATGAGCGCTGCGCACGCACAAACATAACAGTATGAAAACTCCCGCTTGATAATAAAGAGTGACGATGGCGAAGATATTTGCTTAATAATGTTAGTGTGCACATTTTATCTTACCAAACATTTCTTATTTGCGATATTATTAAGACATTTGTATGTGAAGTCTGCAAGAACTCTCATGCGCACCGCAGAGGATGTCTGTCAGTCACACACACACAGAACGAGCGCGGTGCACACACATGCATAAGGGGCCATTCACATATCGCTTCTTTTGCGCGCTCAAGTTAGTTATTTCAAATGTAGGAGCGCAGTATGCGCGCTCATAATGGAAGCGACGCGACGAGCTCGTTTTTTCCAGGCGCTTCCGCACCGCATCGAGTTAAAAACCTCTCAACTTTTCAGAATGCAGCAAGCGCACCGCAGGTCATGTGACTTTCTCACCTTTTCCGTAACAACGTTGAAAGCTCAGCCAAGATGAAGGAACAGCTGATAGCTGTATGTGGATTTTTTTATTAATTTAATAGCAGTGCTGCTGCAAGCAGGTTTTAGTGCTGCAAATCCATTTATCCATCGCTGAAATTTCTGCGTCTTCATGGAGAGAGCAGGTCATGGTTGCTTAGCAACGGCAGACTCCTCAGGAATTTGTAAGAAATGATGCAATACACAGAAAGTCACAATATAGCATGCACTGGAACAAAATAAATACTTTTTGTCATTGTAGCTGGACAAAAGTAACAATTGTTACTCTCGTCCTGAAATGAACTCCTGACATTTAAACTCAATTTAATTTTATATAGAAAAAAATCTGAAAATGCAAATTTTAGGATGTGTTGAAGCACTAAATAACTTGTAGATTGATTATTACAGTGACACATGTACTCGAAAACAGTTTTACAGACCTTACTTTGGAAAACCATGAGGAAATCATGTGATATTTCTCAGCTCCGTCAAGGATTGCATGCTGAATATGCTGTCATAGCTGGGAATGCAAATGCAGAAAGATGCTCAGAGAAAATCACTTTGTTACTTTTATCCCAAGTTACTTTCGACCCCGCTCTCCCCTACAGTCAAAAGTAACTGCATTACAGTAACGCATTACTTATAACCCGTTACTGCCCAACACTGGACAAACCGACTCAAATGATTCGCGAACACGCTTTGAACTCCTGAACTGATTCAAATGATTCGCGATCCCGCTCTGAACTCCCGAACTGACTCAAATGATTCGTCGCTCCGAACTCTCGAACTGATTCAAATGATCCAAGAAGCCGCTCTGAACTCCCGAGCTGACTCAAATGATTCGCGGACCCGCTATACGAACTAACGAACTGATTCAAATGATTTGCGATCCCGCTCCGAACTCCCGAACTGACTCAAATGATTCGCCGCTCCGAGCTCTCGAACTGATTCAAATGATTCGCCGCTCCGAACTCTCGAAATGATTCAAATGATCCGTACAAAGAGTATGTTAACAAATAAAATATCAATATTTCCATTCCGAACTGCTTTCCACGTCGAAACATTCACGAACATATATATCACAAGGATTTTTGTAATAAATAACAAAACACCTGAATAATATATTCAGAATCAAAAACTAAAGTGGCTTCTTCATCATAAAAGCTGTTGTGTTGAGCCCTTAAAAATTGTATTTTCACAGCTTAAGCATGAAAACTATCAACAATGGACAACGTAACACAAAAAATTTTGAAATAAATAAATGAAAGCAATCTGATTATTCAGAATCAATTTCGAGAAACATACATACATATATACATATACTAGGGCTGTAGTACTCGAGTCCGATCTTGGACTCAAGTCCGGACTCTAGACATTTTTCTGTTGTCTCGGACTTGTCTCGGACTCGTTGCATTTGCACTCGGACTTGGCCATTGGACTTGCCAAGTCTTTTAGTTGGTTTCGACCGAGTCCAGCAAAAAATAAAACAAAAAATGTCTGCTTCAAAAAACACCACATTTGCATGATGTCGCGACTGAAAACATGTGGAGAACGCTAGGCGCACCGCTCTCCTTATTTCCAAATGACTCTGTGGCCTGCACTCGTGCTCCAGTGGCATCTGCTGTTGCTGGGCAACCATGACCTGCATCCCTTGCAGTAGCTCTACTAATAGATTCATTTAAAAAATGGCTATCCGTGTACAGCTATGATCATCTGTTTATCCATCTTAGCTTTCAGTATTGTTCTGGGAAAGAATGTGCATGACCAGCGGTGCACTAACGTTACCTGTTAGATTGTGTTTTATTTACGTCTATACCTAGATAGCCTTAAACGTACCCTTTACAATAATAAAATATGAATTTTTGTTGTACAGTATAGGGGTTGCAAGACTACTGATTTCTACTAGTCGATTTTTAAAAAAAAAAATTGCTTGACTTACTCGACTACTCGTGGTTCATGCTATTGTAAATTAAAACACATTAAATAGTTTTTTTTAATCAATAAACGCTTATTAATGTATAGCCTTATGCAACAATTACATATGTAAACTTTATAATTATGACATATTTAAATTTTCATGTAACAGCCAGTATTTGTATCTGTAACAATCACAACATTTTTCGTATCTGCATTCGGATACAACGTCGTACACTTACTTGATGATTCGCAAACCCGCTACGAACTCCCAAACTGATTCAAATGATTTGCGATCCCGCTACAAACTACTGAACTGACTCAAATGATTCGCCGTTCCGAACTCCCGAACTGACTCAAATGATTCGCCACTCCGAACTCTCAAACTGTTTCAAATGATCCGCAAAGCCGCTACGAACTCCCGAACCGACTCAAATGATTTGCGATCCCGCTCAGACCTCATATATATATATATATATATATATATATATATATATATATATATATATATATATATATATATATATATATATAAATGTTGTTTAAAAATGAAATCTATGTTATCATGCTATGGATCTGACTGAAAGCCGGTGACTCCACAGTAGAGACAGGCTGCATGTTTTCAACAATGTTTCACCTGTATGAGAAAAACATACAGAGAATCACTTAATACACTTTGCTGTAGACCCATTCCACATAATAATGTACATAAAAACTGTATGTTAAAACATAGGAGCTTGCTGCATGAATCCATGTGTAGGCTACAGTTTATAAATCCATGGGAAAGGATTGCGAAAGTGTGCGCGCAGATTATGAATTTGTGGGTAGAGATTCAAAAACCGAGGGTATGGAGCACACAGATT
This sequence comes from Carassius auratus, assembly GCF_003368295.1. Lineage (NCBI taxonomy): Eukaryota > Metazoa > Chordata > Actinopteri > Cypriniformes > Cyprinidae > Carassius > Carassius auratus. The sequence goes on along the minus strand of NC_039277.1, from coordinate 18,279,714 downwards.
GTAAATTCGTTTGGGTAGGATAGGACATTCGAACCAGAAAGACACCGCTTGCATTTGACTAAAAAGTTTTTGTCTTTATGCTCAACTAAAGTGAAATAATGAGCATATTTCCACTTTGAGAAACTCGTGTTGCTCTCGCCTTGACTCGCGATGACTGCCGCACATACTTGAATAAACAGAAACACGCCCACAGTGCGTCTTCGTATTTACAGCGGTCGGCATCCACCAATCCTACAATGCGTTGCTGCAAACAGGTTAGGCTGCACTTCAGTCAAAATTGATTAATCTTTTACAAAGTAACGGACAATGCACCATATGGTTACGGTAACGAAGTACATTAATACATTATTAGTTACTGTCAAAAGTAACTGTGTTACAGTACCGCGTTACTAATAACCCGGTACTGCTCAACACTGTTAAAGAGATGGATTTGTGCTAAACATGGCCAATTGGATGAACGGAGAATTTCTGTGCCGAAAATCTTACTTCTGGGTGGTACAAGTTTCGGCAGTTTTTTTCCGATCATGGATCTAATGACGTAGATGATGGTGGAACTCCTTATGAGCATTTCTCTTGGAAAAGCGTGCCCACGCAAACGTCGACCAAAGGAGAGTGAGACCTCGCCCATAAATGCACTTGATCGGGAAATCGTTGGTAGCGCTGCATATAGGATGTTTTCAAGAATGTCTCCAAATAAGTGTGTTTTGGATTTGAGGGAAAGTTTACCATGTTCAGCTTCTCAAAGAACCTAGCATTACACGAACAATGGATGCAGTTTGCTTTTACGGGGCAGCAATGTAGTATAGCAAGTTCGTTTGAGTGTTCTTGTCATTTCAGTGTTGAATTTTTTATAAACAAGACCAGGTTGATGCTGGATTTGAACATCGTTTGCTATTAAAACATGGTAAAAGACCCCATTCAGGTGAGCAGAACTGCATCAGATTGCTGCCTTTGTTGGAAATCAGCACATAAGGAACATCAGTATTATAGCTCCGCCCACAGCATGCCTCCAGGAGATCGGGTTTTTCCAGAGAAATCGGAAGCTGTATTTTTCTTTTACAAATATGACAAAACTAAAGACTTTTGGATATAAGGATGCAGTACTACTCTATAGGTACTCAAGATTAACATGGGATTAGGTGAAACTGTGTATGCTACGTACCCTTTAAGCATTTTAAGAAACATGCTTTTGCACATCCTTGATTGCTTAACGTGGGGTGACGCTTCCCCCTTAATGTGATATTTACAGCATGTTAGACATTTAAAATGTAATGATATACAAACTGTCGTCATATTAGACTGCTGCTAGGAGTGTATGCTTTCCCTTTACAATCACACAGTTGCTTTAAGCATTTGAAGAACATGCTTGTTGCACATCCTCGATTGATTAACTTTGGGTGACACTTCCCCCTTAATGTAATTTTACAGAATGTTAGACTTAAAATTGAATGATATACAAACTGCCACCGTATTAGACTGCTGCTGCAGGTAAGGGTGTATGCTTCCCCCATACATTCAAATATTTGCATAAGCAGCTTAAGCAACATGCTTGTTGTATGCTTCCTTTCTGAGTTGGGGTGATGCTTCCTCCATAAATATAGTATCAAGCAACATTTCTCAATGTTGGCCATTCAAATTACTTCAGTTGTGTTGGGGAGTTTGGCATATGGTTGTTTTGGGGGTCTGTCTTGCTGCTCTCCCCGCTCTGTCAAAGCATTGCTGCATGGACAGGCGTGTGGAGTGTTGCCCAGAACATAACCATACCGCCAACACTAACTGTATACAATATAATTGTCATAAATTTACTTGAAAAAGAGTTTCTGAATCTGCCTTTGCTCGTGGATCCTCTGTTTTCAGTGTTTTAATATTTTCTTCTTCTTTTTGCAGGAGTTTGATCCCAGCGGTTCTCTGTCCTGTGTGTACTGGAATATCAGCGAGTGGATTGTAGATGGTTGTGTTGTTTTAAAGACCAACGGCAGTTATACTGTGTGTTCCTGTGATCATCTGTCGACGTTCGCTCTCATCATGCAAACCAGCCAGCCGCCGGCGGTACGAGAGCTTTTATTATAAACGCTAAAGAACAGCAATGATTCAGCACTCATGTTCTCTCACATGTTTTCTCAGAGCGACCCACTTCTGGAGTTGTTGAATTTGGTGTGTGTGTTTGTGGGGCTGGTGTTCTTCAGTTTGGCCCTGTTGACCTTTGCCCTTTGTCACTGGAGTCCTGGAGTGAATAATGTGGCTCGAATCAACATCTGCATCAGTCTTCTGTTGGCTCACCTTCTGCTTCTGCTTACACAGCAGTTCCTGCCCATCATACAGCGTCAGAAGGTGAGAATGATGAAGGAGTCCTACAGCTCAGCACAGCTTCACTGAGAATCATTATAACCGTCTCTTATGGTCTCCAGGTGTTGTGTGCCGTCATCTCAGGCCTTCTGCACTTCCTCTTTCTCTCCGGCTTTGTGTGGATGTTCATCGAAGCTGTGCTTCTCTTCATCTGTGTGAAGAACCTATCACAGATCAGCTTCAAAAAGAGCGAGGTGCTTAGCAGTGGATTCCTGTGTGTGATTGGATATGTGGTTGCTCTGGTTGTGGTGTGTGTGTCTGTCGGTCTGGTTCCTGAAGGCTTCGGCAGCAAACAGTGAGTCAGGGTTTTCTCTTAATACATGCAATGAATAAGACTTTAGTTCAAGTCATTTTAAATATTAAAGAGGTCATCAGATGCCCATTTCCCACAAGTTGATATGATCCTTTAGGGTCTTAATGAAAAGTCTGTAACATAGTTTGGTTAAAAAAATTTAATGGTCGTGTTAAAAAACAATTTTTTTACCCTGTCAAAAACAGCTGTTTTCAGAGCATGCAGTCTTGTAGCATGTTCCTTTAAATGTTAATGAGCTCGCCTGACTCCGCCCCTCTCTTCCGAGCTGCTCTGTGAGGGACTGTATACTTTAGCAGCATTCATCATGAAACTTGCTAATTAGCACATTATTAGGAAAGGTGATGTGCAAAGATTCATTAAAAAACCTTACACTTCTTCTGTTGGTGAAGATTGATCACAAATGATTTGCGAGAACATAAACACATTTATGTAGATCGGGGGAGCATTCCCTTCAGAAACAAATGTTATCCACTGGGTCTTCAGTGGCTCAGATGTCTAGAGTAAATGACGACTGCTGTGTTCATTATTATACCCAACAACAGAAAACCTCAATCACTCAGTCAGGAATCATACTTGTCTTCATCTGCTCTTGATGACTGATGACAGTCACTCAGGGGGCGGAGCTAAGGTGAGACACCAGTCCACTCTGTGTTGAAACACTACTGTCAATCAAACTATCGTGGGAGGGGTCTGTCTATGTGAGATTTAAAAAAATAAACAGTGGGGTGACCTTTATAATTATAGGGAGATTGTGTACACACACTGCCAACACACATTTCATTTCAAACATCCGATGACCTCTTTAAAATTACCAGTAATTCAACACCTTCATGGATGTTTGTTCATTTATTATGCTATTGTATATTCTACCAAACAGCTGCTGGCTTAAAATGGACAAAAACTTCATCTGGAGTTTTCTTGGTCCTGTTTGCTTCATACTAGCAGTAAACACATTTCTAATTTTTCATAGCTTTGATTTGTATTAAAAAATTAGAACAAGGTGATAAATCATTGATGTCTTTCTACTTTACAGTTAAACATGATTCTCTTCATCAAGATCATCATCACGCTGAACTCAGTTCTAAAAAATCTCAACGCTGAAGTCTCACAGATGAAACAAACTAAGTATGAAATCTAGATTTAAACCAGTGCTTCTTAACCCCTCGCTCTCCCTTATCTGATGATTGGAAAAGGAACCACTGATATAAACAAACACAGAGTCAATGAAGACACATTAATGGTTTCTCTGCAGGATCTTGGTGTTTAAAACACTGGCTCAGTTTGTGGTTCTCGGTTGCTCCTGGATTCTGGGTTTCTTCACTAATGACAGTAAGGTCCTGGAGATCCTCTTCCTGATCTTTAACTCGCAGCAGGGAACCTTCATCTTCCTGATCTACGGCGTTCTCAATAATAAGGTCAAACATTACTTACAATCATCTTTACCCGCCTCACCTGCTCCTAATATACTCTATCTGGGATTAACTATAATACCTTTTAAATTGATTTAATACTTCCTTCCATCTGTCTCATGAATAAAATCATCTTTGTTCATCTTTCTTTGGGCTTTAACTCCAGGTCATGCAGCAGTACAGGAAGTTCTTCAGACGTCTTTGCTGCATCAGACAATACTGAATCATTTTCAGGAAGTAAAAAGTGCTGATATTATTATACAAGTGATGCAATGCTTACAGTAAAATACAGAATCAATGTTTTGGATGTTAACCGTAGTCTCTTCTACTTTCTGTAAATGGTTAAAAATGTTAGCAGTACTGTAAACACATCTCTTTACAGACACAAAATGTAATGCTTAATGCTTGCAATTTATTTTTAAAAACCCTGCTGAATGAGACTTGTCAAATAATTAATGAATATATTAATCTTGCACACTTATTTTTTTTCTTTGTTGAGCTCAGGGAGGGACCCTTTTATAATACTTTTCATATGGTAAAATATATTTTCAGGTTTTATAGGTGTGGTGGAGTTACCTTTAAAACTAAACTATTAATATAATGAAATGCAAAGCTGATGTCTCAAATTCAAAGTAAAGCTGTACTGTCACATGGCTTGTATTCATGCATTAAAACTTTAAAAGTTTTCATAAACAATGTGATATGTAAGTGCATATGTGAATGTTTTTTCCACATGCCCCAAAAAGCTCCATATATGATAGACTGACTGTAATTTGACATTGAAATGCAAACTCAATATGATGCAAACCTGCAATATTTAAACCTGTTACATGTCATTTAATCCCATTTTATTAACCAATATCTTTCCTGGTGACCTTTGATGATCTAGTTCACCCATCCTAATAAACAAAATTGACTTTAGATAAACAACATTTGGGTTTTATTTGTTTATTGCAGAAGAGTGTTCTTCATGTCTTCCGGGATGGGTTTGTTTGAGTGGAGCCCTTTAGTGTACAGATGTGAATTTACATTTCCTTCAGCCTGAAGATTATTCATTTCACTATTGGTTTGAAGGGCTTCTATATTTACCAAAATTTGAACTTTTTTTATATTAAAATCAAACAAGCAAGCCCAGCCCAGATTTAAAGCTGCGGTAGGGAACTTTTGACGCTCTAGCGGTTAATAAACCGAACTGCTTGCGTCTTGCGGAAGAACATTGTAGCCGGAACTACTTCTCTCTGTTTATGTCTATGAAGAATCACAAAGGTACTGGGTTACTCCGCCGCGGTACCCCCGAAGTGTTTAAAACACTCCTAAATTTTGACTTTAGTTGTCTCAGCTTTTGTCTTCTCCAGATGTGAACTGATGGACTGGAGAGCTGTGGATTATTGTGATGTTTTTATCAGACTCTCATTTTGACGGCACCCATTCACTCCAGAGCATCCGTTGATGAGACACTGATGCAATGCAATGAAGAAACAAACTCATCCTGATCTTGGATGAACTGTGGGTGAGGACATTTTCAGCAAATGTTCATTTTTTGTGTGTACTATTGCTTTAAAGCTAAAATTAGAACTAAAACATTTAGCTTCTGACTTTTAATGCTTAAGAACCTTCTAAGGTCTGTGCCATGATGTAAAAATATCACAAACGTAGATGATAATAAAAAAAAAAGTTTGAAAACCGTGTTATGGTATCAATGAGTTATTATAGTTTAAATAATATTTTAATATAGTTTTTTTTTTATTGCAATTTTAATGAAAAAGTTTAATTTTTTTTTTCTTTTTTTTTTGATTAGCTTTTTTTAATAACTGTTCTTTTTTTCATTTTAATATCCATTTTAGTACATTAAGTTATAATAAATAAATTAAATCAGAAATGTTGCATTCGCAGCTAGCTGTTTTTTTACACATATATTTTATTTCAGTTTGTTTTATTTCAGGCTATATGCATTTTTTTGTGTTTGGAATGTGAAGAACTAATGCTGGGTCTTGTAAAAGGCTAATAAAATAATAATATTTGAATGTTCTGCTTTGTTATACTTGTGTTTACGCACTGAATCCTGAAGATGAATCTGTCACACGTCTTTACAGCGTGTAAGAACATCTGTGTTTGTTTTGTTGTTCACTTAATCCCTAAAATAGATTCTGTTTTGCCTCAATATCAGGTTTCTCTCAAGCAGCGTTTGTTCTTATTCCCTGAAACATATTTTGAGTAACTGTAATCTTGGTTCTGTTCTGCTCCAGTACTTTACAGTAATTAGTTCAGGATAAATATGTATTCGGACTGGGATCGTTATGTGTATTTGTAATGAGGCACTGGCTGCAGGGATGAAACATGAGCTCAGTCTTAAGAAATGATAAACACAGATGCTTCATCACATGATTTCTATTGCATTACTGCAGTTAACAATGAAAAACCAATAGAATCACTCAGGATAACACACAATTATTACTACGACTTTTATTAATTGAAACAAAATCTAAAAATAAAAATGAATATTAACTAATAGTATATCACTTACAGTAAAGATAACACTAGTTCTTCTAGACCTGTGGTCTGTCATAATTTTGTTCAATGATTTATTTATTTTGCAAACATTACCATCTAGTGGCTATGATTGGAAGTGCATGTATAGTGAACATTGCTAATAATCAGAAATGTTTCTTGAGCAGTAAATCATCATATTATTCTGATTTCTGAAGATCATGTGACACTGAAGACTGGAGGAATGATGCTGAAAATACAGCGGAGCATCACAGAAATAAATTACACTTTAACACAGATTCACACAGAAAGCAGTGATTTTAAATTGTTAAATTTTCATATGTGAATTTCTCTCTTTCTCTAGAGTATCAAGCCACATTTAAACTTTTAATTATAATTACTAATTAATAAAAAGTATTTTTTTATGTGCTCATGTCATTACTATTATAGTTTTTTTTTGTATTTATATTTAGGTTTCATTTATTTTTATTTCAGATGTATCCATTTTTAACACATTAAATTGTATTAGATTATATAGTTATGTAGTATATAGTTTTATTAGTTAAATTAATAATAAAATAAAATTAGTAAATGTACAACAGATGTCAGTTTTCTAAAGGTACATATTTGTACCTAAAGGGTGCATTTTGGTACTTAAAAGGAACATATTAGTACATAAAGTGTATATATTAGAACCTATAGGTACAAAAGTGTATAGTTCAACCTGTTGTACCTTTAATAACACTGGAATTACTAAACAACATGGAGAAAACTGTTTCACATTTGCATGCTGGAAGAGATGCTGGTTACAGATTAGAGAAACACTAGTTTTAGTTCCATGACTAAATATGCATGCACAACAGAAAGTTGTCTTGTCATATGCATTGGGTTTTCCTCGGTTTCTGAAGCCAGGCTGATGTGGCATGTGTACAGTGTGTCCGGTGCCAGCGGCTCGTGTGCGTCTGTGGCTGAAGTGTCAGAGAAATGTCAGATCAGTCTCCATCCAGCAGCAGAACTGACCCGAGGCTGTCTGTCTGCAGAGCCCGAATTAGCCCGGTGCAAACACACTGAGGGCTTTTCTGTCTTCCACAATGATTGGGACTTCATCAGGAGCCATAAGAAGTGTGTGATTGTGAGTGTGAGTCGGGGGTGATTGATATCTGTGACACCTCTGGTCTTCAAATCATTCTTGAGGTAATAACCATTAAACAGAGCATCCTGTTCAAAAGCATCAAGCAGGAGGCAATCCAACTGATCAACTAACTGCAGGACTGATGACCAACTTGAACCAGGTCCAAAATGAAAATTCCTTTAGATTTTATTCTATATTTTGGTTTCCGGTAAACTGAATCTCATTATATTCCTCAGTCGTGTGAATCTGCCAACTCCCGAACTGATTAAAATGATTCGCGATCCCGCTCCGAACTCCGAAACTAACTCAAATGATTCATTCTCCGAACTCCCAAACTGACTCAAATGATTCGCGAACCCACTGACTAAAATGATTTGCGATCCCGCTCCGAGCTCCCTAATGATTCGCGATCCCCAAACTGACTGAAATGATTCGCGAACCTGCTGCGCACCCCCGAACTTATTCAAATGATTCACGCTCCGAACTCTCGAACTAACTCAAATGGTTAAAAAAAAAGACTCAAATGATTAGCGATCCCCAAACTGACTGAAATGATTCGCGAACCCGCTCCGAACTCCCGAACTGATTAAAATGATTCACGCTCCGAACTCCCGAACTGACTCAAATGATTCACGCTCCGAACTGCCAAACTGACTCAACTGATTCGCGAACCCGCTACGAACACCCGAACTGATTCAAATGATTAGCGATCCCCAAACTGACTCAAATGATTCGCGAACCCGCTCCGAACTCCCGAACTGACTCAAATGATTCACACTCCAAACTGCCAAACTGACTCAAATGATTCGCGAACCCGCTACTAACTCTCGAACTGATTAAAATGATTAACGATCCGAACTCTCGAACTGATTCAAATGATCCGCGAAGCCGCTCCGAACTTCCAAACTGACTCAAATGATTCGCGAACCCCAAACTCATGATGGTTAAGGAACGCTAATGTAAAAAGTGAGGGGAAGGGCAGTAGTAAATTTTTGGTTGTAGGACTGCCAACGTTAAAGAGTGGGGGGATGTCATATGGAGACCCAAATAGCAATCTGACATAGAATCGACGTATATCTCTTCCTGCAGTTTGGTAATATAAAGATTCCTCCTTTGAACTTGTCATATGGAGTGATTGTATTTTATTTGTTTTGGGTGCTGTGTTTTCCGTGTGTGTATTTTGCACTGATTGTTTTTCCCTTTTTTTCCTCTTGATGTGGTGTTTTTATTTGATGCGCACTTTATTTTGGTGATTGTTTTATGATCTTTAGAATGTGGGATGTTCCCCCGTATTTTCCTAGGGCCTGCATCAGAACTGATTAGCGGATAGACAGCTGTTGGTAATCGCTATAACACATCACAGATCATTTAAAAAGGGAATTAAGCGCGTGTCTGCTACCCCGTGAACTCTGCTTGGTGCTGCTCTGTTCCCCTTGTTCGCTACTGCTGGATGGTAGTTGCGATTGATTTATTTTGTTGACACGGTCGTTGTATGGGATTATTGTTTGCTCGTGTCGAAGCCCGAAGTTGCTGCTGTGCCGGTCCAGTTATCAACTCGGTGGCTGCTGTTTCTTGGCCTTCTCCTGTGGAGATGGGCTACTGGCGGTTTCCTTTTTGTTTGTGTGAGTGTCGTGTTGGTGTGGGCGAGTGATTGACAGGTGACCGCTGCGTAGACGCCACTGCTTTGCGAGAGACGGACTTGTGTTAAGGAATTGCTGATGGACATAAGGACTTCCAGTGGCTTTTGTAGTTTTATCCTGTTCAGCTTTAAGCTTGAGTGTATGATGTACACTCTCTCTCTCTTTTTTTTTTTTTTTTTTGTAATTCGAGATATATATATAATTTTCTCTCTCTCTGTTGTCTGGGTATATCTGTGTTGCTCCCACCAAACTAAAAGAACTTGCAAATAAAAGAAGTATACTTTTATTTAGAGTCCCAGCTCTTTAATTGGGTGGTGTAGTCGAGCTACATTTAATTTGGCCCGCACCTCTTCTGTGGGTTTTATTGTTCTGGGTCTGAATTTGGGCTCCTGGGGTCTCAAAACGTTCACCTTGGAGATTGAAAAGGTTTCTTTTATGACAACACACTCTTAGAAAAAAAGGGTTCATTGGGGTTATATATATATGAACCATAGGGTTCTTTACTCAACTCCAAAGAACCTTTTATGCTAAAAAGGTTCTATAATGACAAGAAAGAACCCTTTTGGCACAAAGGTTCTTTAGGCTATTATTCATTCATATATTACATTATTCTGCAACATTTTGTATTTGTAATTAAATTATTGTTTTTAGTAATTTAACATCACATTTTAGTCATGCTGAAATGGCACTCTTGTGTGATATTTATTACATAAAATGATATTTATCTTCTAACCCCCATATCTTGAAATTTGTGATCATTCACATGCATTCATAAATGCATTTGAATACACCGAATAATGCAGTGAAAGAACGCACTCAAAATGCACACCCAACACACGCACTAGTATGACTTCATCATGTAACTTTAAATTGGCCTAGATGCCTGCACTTATTTGCTTAGTTTTTGAATATACTTGATACTGTTAAAAGGCACATTATTAAAACAAAAAATACGAGTTCACATATCACACCTAAATACGTGTGGAAAACATAATTAATGCCTATCCATTTACAGCTATGATCAGCTGTTCCTTCATATTGGCTGAGCTTTCAACGTTGTCACGGGAAAGGATGAAGCTGATTGGTTGGTTCTTGTCTCATGACCTGCGGCGCGCTTGCGGCATTTTGAAAAGTTGGATGTTTTTAGTTTGATGCGGTGAGGGATGCACCTGGAAAAATGAGCGTGTGTCGCTTTCATTATGAGCGTGCATACCGCACGCCTACATTTGAAATATCGATCTCGATCTCGATCTCGATATGTGAACGGCCCCTTACTTATAGCCTTGTTTGCTGCTCTTTCATTTCATTCTTTATCATTTATGTGAAATTATGTACGACAACTTAACAGTTTTGATTTATGGATTTAATTTTTTTATCTGTTGAACACCAAACATAAACAAAAAGTAATAAACTCATAATTTTTATTAATTTTACAAAGTAAACAATTTGTTTGCATTTGCGCGAGCATATTCACGCAGCGCTGTCTCGCGAGTGCAGTTCACGGTTTTTGAATTCCAACGGTCGAGAAGAGATTGATCCCCGTCTGCTGATTTAAATTGATGTTCTGACGGAAATATTGTTGTGGTAAGTAAGAGAAATGAATTTTTTAAAAAGTTATTGACTTTTTATAAGCTTTAAACCTATTAGTAATTAAACTGTCAATGTTTCTACAGCAGATTTACACTAAAACACGAAAGAGCCTGAACTGCGACAGCGTCACAAGTTGCCTTACATCGGTAAGATTTGTTGTGCTTGTTGCAAACTGTTAAATTTTGTGTTTTCAGATCCTAAGCTTAGTTTTTAACTGCAGATAGTGCTCTAAGCTAGTTTTTGACTGCATGCTCAAATGGTAACAAAGAACAGCCATACAATCTGCAGTATGAGACATACGGCAAAATCAAGTTTTTTATTATTCTTGACATCCATGAATAAAAGTCATGTGGGTTTGGAACAACAAAGGTAAACAAGTAAATGGTGACAGAATTATTTTTATTTTTTGGGGGGTGAATGAATGCTTTAATTCTACTGGTAATTGATTTTCAGTTATTTGTGCTATGTCACTTCTAAATAGTATTCCTTATATGAACTATCTTTTGCTCATTTCAGCAAACAAAAAGATGCAAGACTGCAAACTTTCCAGTACTCCTGTGTACTGATAATCCGGTTTCCACCCAGTCCCAGGAGGTTTGTCTGTTTTATCCTTCTTCACTAAAATGTAATGTGATGCAGTGCCGTCTAAGGGCCCGAAGATCACGGGCATCCAATATGGTTTTCCGGCCTTGACCCTTACACACAGAGATTGTTCCAGATTCTCTGAATCTTTGGATGATATTATGCACTGTAGATGATGATGATAACTTCAAACTCTTTGCAATTTTTCTCTGAGAAACTCCTCTCTGATATTGCTCCACTATTTTTTGCCGCAGCATTGTGGGAACTGGTGATCCTCTGCCCATCTTGACTTCTGATAGACACTGTCACTCTGAGAGGCTCTTTTTATCCCAATCATGTTCCCAATTGACCTAATAAGTTGCAAATTGGTTCTTCAGCTGTTCCTTATACGTACATTTAACTTTTCCTGCCTCTTATTGCTACCTGTCCCAACTTATTTGGAATGTGTAGCTCTCGTGAAATCCAAAATGAGCCAATATTTTTCAAAATGTCTCACTTTCAACATTTAATGTTATCTATATTCTATTGTGAATAAAATATAAGTTTATGAGATTTGGAAATTATAACATTCCTTTTTTACTCACAATTTGAGTCCCAACTTTTTTGGAATCGGGTTTATATATTATAAGTGATTATTAACATTTATCATGTCATCCCGATAGAAAGTATATAATAAAAAGAGTTTATGTACATTTTTGTGACACAAAACAAAAGTTGTTTCAGCCCTGAAACTTTTGCAGTGTGAATTCTGTTAATTTATGAAAAATGCATCATTTTGTTGAAACACTATTGACCACAATTGTTCACACTTGATTCCTGTTTAAGTTGTTGTTGTTGTTGGGTGTTATTCTTTAAAAATGCAACAAATGATCTTGTTAAAAGCTGGTCTTGTTTCAGTATTTCCTCATGCGCTTTCAGACACGTGGGCTGAATCAAGCTGTGTGAAGGGTGAATGAGCAGCAGGTAGTGCTCGGTCCTGACCCGATCAGTGTCTGTGAGCTTTTATCTGCTCAGGCGTTTGTCTCTGAGGAGTCTCTTCACACATGGATGCTTATTTTAAAAGCTGGAAGCTCCTGAAATGCAGTGGCTGCTGTCCAGTTCCCTTATTCTGACCCGGGGAGAGTTTATCAGGACTCCCTCTTGAGTCTTATACGTGCTAAAAGAGCTCTGAGCTCTTCCTACTGAGACTGTCTGCCCATTGAGTTGAAGTTTTACACGCAAAAGTAAAGTTCTAAGTTTCTGAGTTTTATATCTCACCATTAAGAGTTTATATTTCATAGTTTATATCTCATACTTCTGAGTTATGTCATAATTTTGAGTTAATATCTCATACTTCTGAGTTATGTCATAATTTTGAGTTTATATCTCAATTCTGAGTTTATATCTTATAATTTTAAATTGATATCTCATAATTTAGCATTTTTCATAATTCTTAGTTTATATCTCACGATTTTGAGTTTATACCTCACATTTCCGCATTTATGTCTCAATTCTGAATTATATCTATAATTCTGACTTTATATCTCAATTCTTAGTTTATAACTCATAATTCTGAGTTTATATCTCAATTCTGAGTTATCTCATAATTCTGCATTAATATCATAATTCCGACGTTATAACTCATGATCCTGAGTTTATATCTCAATTCTGACTTTATATCTCATAATCCTGTGTTTATATCTCAATTCTGACTTTATATCTCATAATTCTGTGTTTATATCTCAATTCTGACTTTATATCTCATAATTCTGAGTTTATATCTCAATTCTGACTTTATATCTCATAATCCTGTGTTTATATCTCAATTCTGACTTTATATCTCATAATTCTGAGTTTATATCTCAAAATTCTGAGTTTATATCTTAATTCTGAGTGTATAACTCATAATCTTGAGTTTATATCTCATAATCCTGAGTTTATATCTCAATTCTGACTTTATATCTCATAATTCTGAGTTTATATCTCAATTCTGAGTGTATAACTCATAATCTTGAGTTTATATCTCATAATCCTGAGTTTATATCTCAATTCTGACTTTATATCTCATAATTCTGAGTTTATATCTCATAATTCTGCGTTTATATCTCAATTCTGAGTGTATAACTCATAATCTTGAGTTTATATCTCAATTCTGAGTGTATAACTCATAATCTTGAGTTTATATCTCATAATCCTGAGTTTATATCTCAATTCTGACTTTATATCTCATAATTCTGAGTTTATATCTCATAATTCTGCGTTTATATCTCAATTCTGAGTGTATAACTCATAATCTTGAGTTTATATCTCATAATCCTGAGTTTATATCTCAATTCTGACTTTATATCTCATAATTCTGACTTTATATCTCAATTCTGACTTTATATCTCAATTCTCTCTTTATATCTCATAATACTGAGTTTATATCTCAATTCTGAGTTATCTCATAACTCTGCATTAATATCATAATTTTGAATTTATATAGAATAATTCTGAATTTATAATTATGTGTTTATACCTCAATTATGAGTTTATACTTTAGAAGTCTCCATTCATATCTCACAATTCTGAGAAATTGTGAGAAAAAAAGAATTGTGCGATAAGTAATTAATATATGTATAATTTATTCATTCATTTATTTGAAGCAAGCTTCCATAGAAATACTTAAGTATCTAAAACTAAACTAAAAACCAATAAATAAAGAATTTTACTAAATAAAATAATAATAAAAGGAACGTTTCTAAAACTTTAACTGAAATTAAAGTCAAAACTGAAAAAAATATTTAAAAAATAAACCAATTCAAAATTTTAACAAAAACTATAATAGCACATCAATCATACTAAAATAACTCTCTTCTAAATGATGTTGTTGTGCGTATCTTCTGTTTCTCTGTAACATCCCAGTATTTCTCAGACTGTGTAAGGTCTTGCATGATACAGCACACTCTCTAAAAATGGTGTAGTTTTAGTATATAATAGATTTACGGTCAGATACATGTGTTCTCCGTATATCACTCCTCCATTAAACATGCACGGCATTGACATTACAGTGTCTTCAGACCAGATGAGCAAGTTATGAGCAATTGAAAGTGACAATAGTGTATAGAAAATCAATTGAGCGTGTGCATCAGTGTCCAAGCTCCATGGGGTCGGTCTGTGTGTCAGTCAGTGTGTTCATGATGACTGTAAGTGAAGCTCCGCCCCTCTGCTGGATTAGAACACAGCCGGAGCCGCTCACATTCAACAGCATTGACTCGCATGTGGACAGATCTGACTGAAAACACCACAGGCGCAGACGGAGACACACAACATCGCAGGTAAACCATGCACTCGCGTCTGATCAATTACCAAAGAATTATGGACATTTTCATCATTTCAAAACATTATTTTGACCACAAAATAGCACTCTATATCAGGCATAAATCTACAAATTAACAAAAGTAGCCATATAACAATCTTAAGGACTTGTTGAATCAGGAAGTTATCATTAATAAATGTACTTGTTAAAACATTATTTTAGCCAAAAAAATGCCACTTTATATTGAACATCAAGTACAGAAATTATAATAATGATTTTAGCCATCTGGTGAATTAATAATACGTTTTGTAGAGTGTCAGTGTAATTTTATTTTAACATTTTTAGCATTATTATGACCTTAAAATACCAGTCTAATACCAGATGGTGAGATTGACACAAGACTATATTTTTTATTTAACATTTTATATGTTAAAATATTATTTTGGCTTTAAAATATCTCTTTATATTAGATAGTCTAATATAAAGTAATAGTTTAGTGATAAAGTGATCTTTTACATTAAGTTGTGGAGACATTTATTTATTTATTTATATTACAACATTATTTTGGCAAATATATCAAAAATTCTTTTTTTTTTCTTTCTTATTTTTCTTTTTACTGAATCTGTCAGAAATGAAATCATTGTGAGTTATTGGGAATATTTCCTGTCTCTATTTGTATGCTGTATATTTATTCTTTTAAATTGGGAACAAAAAAATGAAGTCAAAATGTAATTGTTAAACCATTATGTTGGTCTTAAAATGGTCAACAAAAAATGAATTGTTAAAACATTATTTTGGTCTTAAAATGGTCAAAAAAATGTATTATTTTGGTCTTAAAATGGTCAAAAAATGATTTCTAAAAACATTATTTTGGTCTTAAAATGGTCAAAAAAATTTATTATTTTGGTCTTAAAATAGTCAAAAAAATGAATTGTTAAAACATTATTTTGGTCTTAAAATGGTCAAAAAAATGTATTATTTTGGTCTTAAAATGGTCAAAAAAATGAATTGTTAAAACATTATTTTGGTCTTAAAATGGTCACTTTGGCCACTATTTTAGACAAAGTGCAAAAATAGCCATTTAATGATTTTTTACTCCTCTATTGTATTAGAAATAAGTTATGTAGACAACTTTTTATAAATATTTGTTAAACATTATTTTGGACCAAATATTTTATTTTATATTAGAGAAAATGGCTATATATTGAGTATTGACTTAATTTTGAACAATTTTAATTGAGTCAGAAATGAAATCACTGTGATCGTGTTGTGAATATTTTCTGACTGTGTTTGTATGTTTTACATTTATTCTGCTGAACTATGAGTATTTTTGGTAAAAAAAAAAATATATATATATATATATATATATGTAATTTATATATATTTTTTGGTTTTTTTTAATTTTTGTTAAACCTCATATCTGCCCCAAATGACACTTTACACTAGACATAAATAACCCTATACAGATTCCAGTCATCATTTGGGGTGATTGTAATTGGATCTGTCATTATCATGAGTGTGTTGTTGTTTTCTGTCTGTGTTTGTGTTAGTTTTGGTGACGTCTGTCTGCTGCTGTTCCAGTCTGCGTGAGGCCTTTTGGCTTTGCTATTTTAAAAGTCATGCAATGGGGAAAAAAAATAGATTCTAATTTCTCACATAAAATCTTGTTTTTTATTAATAAAAATACAATTGGCAAGTGTTTGTTCTCTTAAAATCATCATTGCATGAAATCAAGCCTGAATCTCCAAATACTGCAGAAGCCTTTCTCACTGGTGATGCATAACTTTTTTTTTTATATATATATATATTATGTAATTTTGATAATGTAATTAAATAAGACATTTTTAAGTGTGATTTATTTTTAAGGGTTGCTAGCCACCATCAAATAAACGTCGACTTTTGGTGGATCTGCAGACAGAATCTGTTTTTACATTCATATTGAAGAGCTTTAACTTGCATGACCCTGTTGATGGACTTGATCATATTAACATTAAATTAATAAATAAATAATAAAGAGAGATAAATCCTCTTATGGCACCTACATAGAGCATTTAATCACTCTCTATCTGGTTTAATTACTTCCTTTAATCGTAAAGCTCATCTACTTCCTATTTAAATTATTACAATTATAAATCTCTCCTACAGAACATATGTCATTCTATGGAAAGTGAGATAGTGTCAGCACGGTCTGTTTTCATAAACGCTTCAGTGTAACGTCACTCAGATTTGAAGACATGTTCGTTACTGAGAACGAATCAATAATCAGAGCCACGGGACGCTTTATCAGCAGACTGAAGGGCTTCAGGTCATGTAGTGAAATATAGAAATATTCAATATCTGTAAACACCAGGGGGTGGGGTTCTAACATATTAAATAATTAAATTAATAATAATTTAATTCATTTATGTATTTATTTGTTATTTGTTTGTAGTAGAAAGTACATTTTGTGTACAGTATATCTATAAATAAATTAAAGATAATTATAAATATATTGAATAAATTGATTTAGATTTTTTTAGGCCATAACAAAAGATGTATAAATTGATAATTATTATAATAAAATTAATAATACTTTGAAACTAAACAAAACAGGGTCTTTCCATGCTTTTTTTTCTAGCAACTCATTCAGATATTGATTTAAAAATATTATTCAATATTTTTCATATTTCAAAAGCAAACATTTATTCATTGTTTGTTTTTTGTTTGTTTTAATTCTCTCTTTATCCTGCATAGCAATCAAGCTGTTTACATGTTTGTATTTCCCCTCTGAACTATAAAAATGTGATTATTCAAGTAAATTTTACAAGTTTTATGCATTTAATACTATTTCAGTCTTTAAATTAAGACATTTCATGTTTAATTCAATGTGTTACTTGCATAATTTAACTTGCATAAATTAAAAATATTTGATTTTTTTTTATTTACTAGCGATTTCCTTTGTTTCAATGAAATCCTACACCATAACTTTTCCATGATATATACATTTGAATATATATATATATATATATATATATATATATGTGAATGTGCTTTTTAATAATAATAAATTTAATAAATTTACAAAAAATATGTTTTGACCATTTTTATATATTTTAAGAAATGTTATTAAAAAATATAACTATTATGCACTGATACAACATCGATTTATTTATTTATTTGCTGTATGGAATAATAAGGATAGGAAACAAGTTTTGCATAAACAAGTTAAAAGTAGTTTACTATATTAATAGTCAAATAAATAAACAAGTGATGGAAAAAGGGGGTTAAAAATAGATGCAATCTGTGTCTATGATAATATAATGTAAATAAAGAAAGAGACATTCACATTCAAGCTATTTTTGTGTTTTTTAAGAGTTCATAAACTGACCCCATGTTTTCAAGATCATAATGTCCCGAGACTAAATATTGTTTCATAACTTTTAATAATGAGAGCTGAGCTGAAACTACAGATCAGTTCTGCTGAAGTTCATCCAGACTGACATAATTCATGTTATCGGCCCGTGAAACATATTCATGTGAAAAACAGGTCTTTCTGCAGCACGTGTCTGTATTTCTGGAGCTTGAGGTTGTTTTCAGTACAGGAAGAGCGAGAGCTCAAACAGAACATGTTCTTATTTCCCCTAAGTCTCTGGGATCTTGTGTGCCTCGCAGCAGATTCGAGCTCGAACACACCCCAGACACTAAAGCAGCGTCTGGAAATGTGTTGTGAGGAGGTTCTCCTGGAGAACGCTTTAATGAAGGTCTTCTCTGCGGCTGTCGCAGGTATGGAGCAGCCATTGGACATGGACCGTGGCTTCTTCAGGAAAGTGGACGTCCCCGATCATGCACACTATATCGTGGCGTTTTTTGTGGCTGTCATCGGGGCAGTGGGAGTGATCGGAAACATGCTGGTCATGTATGCCTTCTTCAGGTAGGATCTCACACATCACAAGGTCTCATAGAGGATCAGTATTCAACTTTAAACATTTGCAGCTGCAGCTGTCTTAGACACGAGTCTTTGGATGAAAGTGTTCTCTTCCAGTTTCTTCTGCTCACAAAGGTTGCATTTATTTGATTAAAAACAGTAATAGCAGTTAAAATAGTTAAATATTATTATAATTTAAAACAGCAGTTTTCTGTGTGAATCTCGTTTAAAGTGTAATTTATTTCTGTGATGCTCCGCTGTATTTTCAGCATCATTCCTCCAGTCTTCAGTGTCACATGATCTTCAGAAATCAGAATAATATGATGATTTACTGCTCAAGAAACATTTCTGATTATTATCAGTGTTGAACACAGTTGAGCTGGAAACTGATGCATTTTATTTTTCAGGATTCACAGATGAATAGATAGTTTATTTGAAATGGAAATCAAATATTACAAACTGAATATGTTGAGTTCATATTGAGATCTTAGCAAATCTGAGGACAGTATGCGCCACTTTTGAGATCTTTTGTGATTCTTTTTAACAAGATATCATTGATTACACACTAATGCAATTTTTACAACTGCATGTAATCAGGATCTCATTGATTGCATGCTGCGTCACTGCGGTGTGACTCACTGCTGATTTAGTCATTTATTTGAATCACTCATTCTGCAGTATGAAGTCTAGTGGTGTTGACATGGGTTTATACTGACGGGTTTATTTCTGTCTTTGCTGAGAGGGACGGTGTGCTGTCAGTAATAGATGAAGACAGCAGACACTCAGTGGCTTCATGGTGACGATTATATTTAAATACGGAAGTGAACTTATGATAAAGTTACGATTTGGTTTGGATTCTTGATCGAGATTTAATGTTAATACAGTTGTCAGTGGTTGTACAAATAGGTCTTTCTTGTAAATAATGGTACGGGATTAATCAAGGTTAAACAGGATTGAATTTAATTGATTATTAATTGTCGTCATAGTTTTTATCAACTACATTTTTTTCACAAACATAAACAGTAACTAAAAACTAGGGTTGTTGATTTCGCCAATATTGATTTTATACAACAGTGAAATATAAAATTTTGCTCATTTCACACATCCTTAAAACTGCAGTGTTTCGTTGCTGAATGAATCCATGATTCAGTCAATGATTCAGTGACTCATTCATAAAAACTTGCTTTGTTTCTGAACGAATCAGCTGTTTGAATGAATCATGAGTCAAAAATTCAGGGACTCATTCATAAAGTCTTTCTTGTTTTTTAATGAATCAGCTGTTTGAACGAATAACGAGTCAATGATTCAGTGACTCATTCATAAAGACTTGCTTTGTTTTTGAATGAATCAGCTATTTGAATGAATCACAAGTCAGTGAATCAGTGACTCATTCATAAAGACTTGCTTTGTTTCTGAATGAATAATCTGTTTGAACGAATCACGAGTCAATGATTCAGTGACTCATTCATAAAGACTTGCTTTGTTTCTGAATGAATTATCTGTTTGAACGAATCATGAGTCAATGATTCAGTGACTCATTCATAAAGACTTGCTTTGTTTCTGAATGAATTATCTGTTTGAACGAATCTTGAGTCAATGATTCAGTGACTCATTCATAAAGACTTGCTTTGTTTCTGAACGAATCACGAGTCAATGATTCAGTGACTCATTCATAAAGACTTGCTTTGTTTCTGAACGAATCACGAGTCAATGATTCAGTGACTCATTCATAAAGACTTGCTTTGTTTTTTAATGAATCAGCTGTTTGAATGAATCATGAGTCAAAAATTCAGGGACTCATTCATAAAGTCTTTCTTTGTTTCTGTATGTATAATCTGTTTGAACGAATCATGAGTCAATGATTCAGTGACTCATTCATAAAGACTTGCTTTGTTTCTGAATGAATAATCTGTTTGAACTAGGGATGCACCGAAATGAAAATTCTTGGCCGAAACCGAAAACCGAAAAAGAGAAAACCAAGGCCGAAAACCGAAACCGAAACACCGAAAGAAATTATGCCAATTATTAGTACCATTGCATTTATTGCTATGACCGTGTACTACCTTTACTAAAATTAAGACATTGCAATTGCATAAATTAATATTAAAGTTTCAAAGATAATTACAATTACATAACTTATTTAAAAAAAAACCATAAAAATACATAATTACAAATGATGCAAATATTTATTAAGCACATTGCAACAATGCACAGTATAAAATAAAATTCAAACTAAAAATGTATCCCACTCATGTGTATATTTAATAATAATGTACAGGCCTACTGGCCTGCAGAAAGGTTTTAAAATGAACAGTTCTCTCATAAAAACAAAGTGCATTTAGGTGAAGTGCATTTGAAATTTTTCTATGTAGGACTAGAAAGTGCACTACTTCTCCAGTTGGCAAGACTGTTATCACTTCTGGGGATGGGGACTTCAGACAGTTAACCATCTAGCTGTTGAGCAGTTGAGCTTGTCATCTGCCTGACATTTGAGAAATATTTGAGAGAGTGTATTTAAATAGGGCCAGGGCATAAATAAACATTTTTATCAAATTAAAGCAGAAATCTAGCAGAAAATCTAGCATAAATATGGCTACAATCTGATATTATGAATGTATATATGTTTGTTTGTGTGTATAAGAACAAAATAGCCAACGTATTATTATTATTTGAGGCACTTTCTTGCAGAATTCCACTGAACATATCAGACAACGATGGTGCATGCCACTCATCTGTTGCAGAGACCAGTCTTTTTTTCTGCGCTCTGATCTGTCTCCTGCGCTTGGCGCTTCTCCGTCTCCACGCGGGTTCTCCGCATCCAGCGGCGCCTGGATCATTTCTCGTGCGCGCTGCCTTATTTCCGCATCCAAGTAATGGTCTTTATAACGCGGATCAAGCACATTCGCGATGAAGTGCAGAGAATCCGACAAGATCTCAGTGAGACGTGTGCTAACAGACTCTATAAGACTGTACTTTTCTTTGTTTTTACTTCGTGGTCCGTCTTAATCTCTTTGTTAGGAGACGCTTTAGTGCTGCGAATAAAGGAATACGAAGAGAGAGTGTTCTCACTGGTGTTAAGTGAATGTCGCGGGGAGCTCGTGGTCTTTGCTATGCATGTGCACGTACGTGCAGGTCGCGGTTTCTGTTTGCGTCATCACAACATTTCGGCCGTGTTGTTTCGGTGATAAAAGTCTATCGGCCGAAAACCGAAAAGGCCATTTTCGGCCGAAGATTTTCGGTGGCCGAAATTTCGGTGCATCCCTAGTTTGAACGAATCACGAGTCAATGATTCAGTGACTCATTCATAAAGACTTGCTTTGTTTCTGAATGAATTATCTGTTTGAACGAATCTTGAGTCAATGATTCAGTGACTCATTCATAAAGACTTGCTTTGTTTTTTAATGAATCAGCTGTTTGAACAAATCGGTTGAGTGAATCTTTCAATAACTCATTCATTAAAACAGTGACACTGACCTACTGGCATTTTAGTTACATATTTAGAGTATAATTTCATTATTATTATTTTTTTTAATAATTTCAAATTTCAATATTCATAAAAAAATTAATCTGTGGTTATATCAAAATGTTAATAATATATTCTCCAGGAGTTTATAAAGAATTTGGATATTTTTGAGGAATGCTTAATTGGTGCCTCAAAATTGAAATAAACCGGTTAGATGTTAAAATCTTAGTATCTAGTCAACTAAATCTAGTCTAAACTATTCAGATGAGTAAAATATGAATATTTGAATCTAACTGAATATGATGCGAGCAGCAGGTCAGTAGTGTGTTTTCAGTATTTAGGGACGTCAGTCATGAAGTCGCTCCACACATTGCATTCAGTCGAAATCCTCTAGAGACACTAACACACTTTTTGCACACTCGTTCTCAAAGAGCACGCTCTCCTCAGTCCCATGACATTTTCTTCTAGATCACATCTCTACAAACAAAACTCACACTTATGAGTGTGAAAGATCTGACTCTGAGAGACAATCTTGAGCAATGCATATAAATATAAAGCTCATTTACTCATCCTTATAGCATTCCATCCTTGTCTTTCTTAGTTTCTGTGGCAAAAAAAAGATACATTTTGAAAAATGTTCATAGAATGTTAGCTTTTATATTTTGATATTTTATTATGCTTTGGATATTTGGCTTAAATGACTGTTAATTTAAGCTTATTTTCACATGGTTTGATTTACATTAAGGTTTCATAAAGGATAAACATTAACTAATAATGACCAATATTTCCACAGCCTTTCATAATCTTAGTAAATGTTTATTTCAAAATTTACTACTGTTTTAAATGAAAAGTTAGTTTTGTTAACATTAGTTAATGCACTGTGAACTTGCATGAACAAACAAGTAATAACTAGCATTAACCGATATTAATAAAACCTTTAAAAATGCATTTATCATTATTAGGTTTTTGATAAAGCATCAATAACCGATATTAACAAAGATTTTTTTAAATACTGTTCATTCTATGCTTATATTAGATATTGCATTAACTAACGAGATCTAAGTCTAATTGTTTCTTATATTTTAAGGTTAACAAACAATATATCACTGTATTTCTCTGTATAACTAGCATTTACCCATATTAATAAAACCTTAAAAAATGCATTTATCATTATTAGGTTTTTGATAAAGCATCAACTAATGTCAACAAACGTGATCCTATTGGAAATGCGTTACTGTTTTTTATTTTTTCAAGGTTATGTCTTCTGGAAGCTGCTGTTTGCATTTGTCCGCTAACAGTGTGATTGCATAATTTAATGAAAGAAAGCATGCAATTATGTAACATGATGCACATTGACTGTAAATGAAGAATTTTCTAATGTGCTTAGGACATGCATTAACAACGCCAGCTCAGCAAGCTCTCATGAAGTTTATGTTTCTTTCAATGTAGCATGTGCATCCTCTTTTATTCAATTGGAAGACAATTTTGTTTCTTTTTAGAGTAACAAATGCATGGATGAATGCTTCATAATAAAACCAGGAATGTGTGTTAAGAAAGCACAGTCAGTTGTCAACATTTAGGTTGCATTTACTCTGCATGGTTCAAGTGACCCAATTCTGATTTGGCCCATGCATGACACACGTAAGCAGGAAAAAAGCACTTGGATTCCAATATTCTCAGATTGGTTTCAGGCCTCATTCTTATGTGGAAATAAATCTGATGTCAATTGAATACGTGCATTTGCCATTTGACAGATCAGATATTCCCCTGTTAATGCGAGTTGGATCTCAAATGTTTCTGAAACATCTCGCAGTACAGATATATCTATTACAAATGAGTATTTTATTAATTTTCTTTTTTTTTTTTTTGGAGGATGCAGTTCGATGCGGAAGAGATTAATTTTCATGCATGTGCATGTTAAAGCAACAGTTCACCCATGTGCTGACAATGTGTTCACCCTCAGGCCATCTGAGATCAGTTTGTGTCTTCCTCAGATTTGTAGAAATGTAGCATTGCATCAGTCAACATCTGGACAAGACAAATTTGTTGCAAACAAATCCAGCATTAAGATGTTTTTACTTTAGTTGAAACCGTTTCTTTCAGCTAAATTGTTCACTGATGTGTGCTGTGGATTATTGTGATGTTATTATCAGACTCTCATTCTGACGGCACCCATTCACTGCAGAGCATCCATTGATGAGACGCTGATGCAATGCTGCATTTCTACAAACCTGATGAAGAAACAATTACAATTTTTGTCTGAACTATTCCTTTAACACCGTCTAATATATGCAACACATAGACACAGTCCATCTCTGTCCCAAGATTATGTCCCGTGTTCCCTAATAACTAAACATGACGACAACAGCAGCATTAACAGACTCTGATGTGGATTTTCTCCCTGACTGAGAATCACTCAAACTGCAGCGTCTCTGGAGGTCGTCTGTCAGCTGAGAGCTTTCTAGGAAAGGTTGTGTTGTTCGTGTGAAGAGCTGAGGTCTGCAGGCTCTAATGCCTGATGGATGGGGTGAGGGTTTTAGCAGGTGATGCTGGGTGACTTTCAATCAGAGGAAATGGTGTGAACTCTGACTGTAGGATTAATGAGATGATGTGCAATCACAATAGAAGCATGTAGAAGTTTCTAGGATTGTTTTAACCCTACTTTATCAAGTAAAAGCTCTTTTAGTGTATTTATACAAGCGTCCAGCTTCAGCTCGAGCTTCATGTGTCAAATCTTAAGTGATTTTGATCAAGTAAAGGTCAGAATAACTGCAGTAATGAACTCTTCCTGGACTGAAGCAGCTCAGCTTTACTTGATTCTCCATCAGTCATGTTTTAGAGTCTCAAATCTGATCCTCAGGATCTTTTGAGGAGCGTTTGTTTCCAGAAGCTTTACTTTCACTGTTCCTCAGTGGAGGACTGATCTTCACAAGCCTCCAGAACATCTCACATCTTCTGAGGAGCCTTCATTTCTTCAGCTTAAGATCTCACTGATTTACATTACAAGCATCAAATTTTCATCACTTTTTGTCCACATAAATATCAGCATCTGCACCAAATTGCAAAATAAATTGCATATTGCAAAATAATAAAATATATTGGATTCAAAAGTCTTCTATTTCAGTTATAATAATGCATCATGCAGAAATGCACTCCTAATATGAATCTTTACATATTATCGTATTTATATAGAGATATGTTTCCATTGATCACTAAGGTTCCTGTATATTAAATAATCTTTAAAACTAGTGTGGTGATATTTTATTAAGTATTTGACTTTAATTTATGTGTATGCAGATGTTTATAATGTGTATTTGTAGTATGTACGGATATTGTATGTTTCTGTGTATATATGCACTTATACATATGTATATATAGGTATTTATCATTATTGTTGTTCTGTAAAAATGTGAAAATCTTTAAATAAAAAAAAAAAAAAAAAAAAATAGTGTGGTGATATAAAAGTGCAAATCGTTGTACAGTGTTTCCGAGTGAAAACTGTCTCAACACCATTTTTGGTTTTCTCTGTGATTACTTAGTCAAAGTCGATCGGTTTAGCTAATGCATTTAGGAAATGGCAGTTCCTTTCCTTTCACTGTGAGATTTGGAAACGAAGACTGAAGCTGATTATTAAATTGTATTTTGTGTTTCAGTAATAAGAAGCTACGGACGCCTCCGAACTACTTCATCATGAATCTGGCCGTGAGTGACTTCCTCATGGCCATCACTCAGTCGCCCATCTTCTTCGTCAACTGCTTGTACAAGGAATGGGTGTTTGGTGAAATGGGTACCTAATTTCCCCTCCTCCTCGTCTAGACGCTTACTCAGCTGCGGTCTGTTTCCACATCACACATCTGCTTCTCCACGCAGGTTGTAAGATGTACGCCTTCTGTGGCGCTCTGTTCGGAATCACATCCATGATCAACCTCCTGGCCATTTCCATCGACCGCTACATCGTGATCACCAAACCCCTGCAGGCCATCCGCTGGACGTCTGGACGCCGGACACTTATCATCATCCTCCTGGTCTGGATCTACTCTCTGAGCTGGAGTCTTGCGCCTCTTATGGGATGGAGTGAGTGTAATGTCTTTTTTTCCTTTTGAATGATTCGTTTTTTTAAGGTTCTTGACTCTGTTGTTCTTGGGCAGGTTCCTATATCCCAGAAGGGCTCATGACGTCCTGCACGTGGGACTATGTGACGTCCACGCCGGCGAACAAGAGCTACACTTTGATGCTCTGCTGCTTTGTGTTCTTCATCCCTCTTGGAATCATCTCTTACTGCTACCTCTTCATGTTCCTCGCCATTCGGGATGCAAGCAGGTACTGAATGAATAAGGTTTCTACGTACTGTATTTTTCAGACAATAAGTCGCACCTGAGTATAAGTCGCATCAGTCCAAAAATATGTCATGATGAGGAAAAAAACATATTTAAGGGGCACTGGACTATATGTCACATTTATTTAGAACCAAGAGAAAACATTACCGTCTCCAGCCGCGAGAGGGCGCTCTATGTCTTCAGTGTTGACTACAGGAGAAATGAGCAGCATAGAGCGCCCTCTGGCGGCTGGAGACGGTAATGTTTTCTCTTGGTTCATGTCTCTTAGTTCATTTCTCTTGGTTCACGTCAAATTTGTTTTGATAAATAAGTCGCACCTGACTATAAGTCGCAGGACCAGCCAAACTATGAAAAAAAAGTGCGACTTCTAGTCCGGAAAATACGGTATACGTATTTTTATATAGGTGTTTATAGATTTTTCAGACCATGTATAACATTTGATAAATGGCTTAAAAAAAAATTTTTTTTTATGCATGTTACATTCTTACTAGTTGTTGGAAATAATTGTTGGAAAGTTGCAGCTACAGCAGTAATTGTAGCCAGTGTTATTTTAGTATTATTATATTGTGAGGTTTTGTTTTCATTTTAAATTTAGTTAAAGTTTTAGTAAATTTGTTGTGTGATTTAATTTATAAATATATATATATAGTTGTTTTTAGAATACGTTTTAGGTACAATTTATTTCGTTTAATAATTTTAGGTCTTTAACTTCAATTAAAATGATAAATGTTGCTTCAGTAACTAGATAAATAAGCTTTAATGTTAATTTTCTTTCAAATTATAATTATTATATGGTACACTAGCGATCTCTTTTCTTTTTCTATTCTTTCGACTTCTCGACTTTCTTGTTATTATAAATGGATTGATTCATATAAAATTATTTTATATTATTTTCAGCATTAGATTCAGTAAATAAACCTTAAATATTGATGTGTTATTAAATATCTGTTGTAGATATCCAGTCTGACCTAAAATGATGGTTTTAGGAAACAGAATAGAGACAAGAGTCTGGAGACGCAGATATTTGTCTGTGCTCTGTTTTCTTCTCTACACACACTCACACACTCTCGATTGGGATCAGTGTGATCGGGTCATAGCAGGACGTCTGCTCACCCTAACTGGGACGACTACTGTTCATCATCCATCTTCCGGTGTGTCTCCAGAGATCTGGAGAAGCTGGGCAGTCATGTGAGGAAGACGGCGCTCATCCAGCAGCAGTCCATTAAGACCGAGTGGAAGCTGGCGAAGATCGCGTTCGTGGTCATCATTGTGTTCGTTCTGTCCTGGTCTCCTTACGCCTGCGTCACTCTCATCGCCTGGGCTGGGTAACTATCAGCTTCATCTGCTCCAGATGGTTTTTCTGTCATTGCTTTGACTGTTGGATTGTTGTTTTCAAGTGTATAGTGCATAGAACTGAAGGCAGATGTGAAGTTATTAGTTTGACAGATTTGTAGAAATGTAGCACTGCATCAGTGTCTCATCAATGGATGCTCTGCAGTGAATGGGTGCCGTCAGAATGAGAGTCTGATAAAAACATCACAATAATCCACAGCACTCCAGTCCATCAGTGAACATCTGGAGAAGACAAAACCTGAAACACATCCAGCATTAAGATGATTTTAACTCAAACACATAGAGTCTATAATCCAGAATAACACTTCCTCCAGTGAAGACGTGCATCTGCTGTTGTCTCTCATATATTAGTTTAGATCTGTTTAAACGCTGCTTGATCTGTGTAGATTTCTCTCCTGATTCAGACCAGAACACTTTTTCACTGGAGGAAGTGTTATTCTGGATTATAGACTCTATGTGTTTGAGTTAAAATCATCTTAATGCTGGATGTGTTTCAGGTTTTGTCTTCTCCAGATGTTCACTGATGGACTGGAGTGCTGTGGATTATTGTGATGTTTTACTCTCATTCTGACGGCACCCATTCACTGCAGAGCATCCATTGATGAGACACTGATGCAATGCTACATTTCTTCCACATTTACATCTGTAATAGCATTTAGCCATGCACTTTTCAGCAACCACTTTTTTCAAGACGAGTATATGCATTACAAAAAGAGGGAAGTACAGATGTATTTTATGTCTTAGAAATAAAATCTTGAGCTTGTGTTCACCACAGATCTTATTTCAGGGATTCAACCAAAAACTCATTCAAAAAAAAAAAACCACAGTTGGATTGAACACACAGTATTTAGCCGTTTTGTCCCAACCTGTGATGGAAAGTTTATTGTAGATCATCTAATCTCTCAAAGAAATGTTCTGATTTATTCAGTCTATCAAAGAGAGTCAAACCATGCAGAAGATCTGAAACTGTCTCAGAGTAAAGAGACGTCCTTTTATAGAAGTACTGTCCACAGCAGAAGGCAGTGTTCATCAGTTGAGTTCACCGGCTTGATGCTAACACCTCTGTGTTAGTGTTAGAGCTCAGTCTGCTGGAGGATAGTTATAATCAGACATGCGAGAACACCTCGAGGTCACTTCCATGTCATGTAAACAGCCACTGCAGGGGTCAGCGGCTTCTCCTGACCGCTCACAAACACAGTCTGCACTACAAAAACATTCCCACCACTCTTCAACAATTTTTTTTTTTTTTGTATTTTTGGTTTTCCAGAACAAATATCTAAATATGCTTCAATCAAATGTACTTGAGAAGTAAAATGACTTGAGATAGTAAGTCATTTTCTGAGAAACTTTATAAAAATTTAAATCAGTTCATGCTTTAAACAGGTAAAAAAAACAAAAAAAAAACTGAAATAATCTTGTTTTCTCCTTGAATTAAGTCTGTTTGTCTTACCCTATTGACAGATACTGTATATTTTTTTGTTTTAAGATCACTTTTTTTTCTTAATTTTGATGCAATTTCTCAGAAAGCAAGACTTTCTAAGTTGTTTTGCTTCTCATGTAAATGCATCTTGATTTAAGAATATTTAAAAAACAAGACAAAAAATAGGCCTAGATTTATATCATTTTGCTTTTCAAGTAAATGCATCTTGAATTTAGTTTTTTGGGGGGGATATTTTGCAACGGAAAAAGACAAAAATAATTATAAAATATATTTTTTTTTTGCAGTGTATCTACACATTCTAAAATCAATTGCATTAAAGCAAACTTTCTCAAGATATTAAATTGTTTTTTTTTCTAAAAAAAAAAAAAAGTTCATATTTAAAACAAGAAGAAAGTATGTCAATGGGGTCAGAAAAAAACAACAGTTGAGTTTAGTTTTTACCCTCCATTGACAATTTGTTTTTTTCTTGTTTCAAGCATAAACTCAATTAATTTTTATTTATTTATTTATTTATTTAATTATTTATTAGATTTTCTATTTTAAGTAATTTTGCTTCTCAAATAATTGTAGCTTAATTTTCTTTATACACATATAAAATACAGTGTATTTAAACATGCAAAAACCAAACCGTTCTCTGAGAAGAGAAAAAAGAGTTTATGCTTAAAGCAAGAAAACAAATCTGTCACTGTGGTCAGAAAAATAATCCTAACTCAAAGAGAAAGTAAGATTATTATTTCTTTTAAAAATGTAAAGTAATTTTTTCTTGTTTTAAGCATAAACTCACTTAATTTTGATGCAATTTCTCAGAAAGCAATACTTTCTAAGTTGTTTTGCTTCTCATGTAAATGCATCTTGATATTTATTTATAAGAATATTTATATATTTGGACAAAAAAAAAAAAAAAGACAATCATCTTTTGCAGTGTAAAACTGCCATCACAAATTCAGATGGCATTAATTCTCACAAGGACTGCAAACGTTCAGGATATATTTCCTTGCAAGTAATGCTTGAAGCCAAGTCCAGCATGAGTTTGAACGCTGTGGGGATGTGAGCCGGAGATGTGCTTTGGTTATTATGTGTATGTTCAGGTACAGCCACGTTCTCACGCCGTACTCCAAGGCAGTTCCTGCAGTGATCGCCAAAGCATCAGCCATCTACAATCCCTTCATCTACGCCATCATTCGCTCCAAGTACAGGTTCGTTCAAGTGCACATGCCTTCGAAGATACACAACACAGAGACAATATGTGATTCAGTGTATTTCTGCCTGATCCACAGAGACACGCTGGCGGAGAAGGTGCCCTGTCTGCATTTCCTGGCCCAGTCGTCCCGTAGAGACTGCATCTCGGTGTCCAACAGCGAATCTTCCTTCAAGGAGCCCATGCTCAGCCGACAGTCATCAGGGTCAAAGGTCAAGTTCCAGCGAGTCTCCTCTATGTCCACCACGGACACGGTTAGTATTTTACTAAAAGGAGAATGTCTTATCATTTAGTTCAAGCGTGCATGACCAGATTATTCAGATTTTGTTTTTATAATGCCAACCCAGTGCTAAATCAAAGAGTTAATTATTGTGATTATTTAGAAAACCGTTCATATGTGAAAGAGTTTTGGACTTTTAATGGCAAACGTGTCAATATTGTATTGTATATGTAGGTCTGGAGTGATGTTGAATTAGATCTCGTGGACCAAAAGACTCTCCGAAACTCACCTTCAGCCAATCAGCTCAGAGATGAAGGAGGGAAGACAGGGCAAACTAAACAAGGCGAGACGGAGAACAAGAGGCGCCCGGAAGAAAACCACAGTGAGGAGAAGGTAAGGTATGGGCTTATACAGCAAATATTAATGTAGAGCATTATTAGTAAGTGATGAAATGCACAGTGACTCTCCAGAGCGTGAGAGAAGTGTATCCGTCTTTTCTAAATCTGATAAAACTAAAGACTCTTCAGAGATATATGATGTGTTCTGTCCCCTTTAAAAACAAAGACTCTTTGGTTCCTTTAACATCCATGGAACATTTCCATTGCAAAAAAAAGCTTTGATTAATTGCAGAAATTTTCTTTGAGGGACCCAAAAATGGTTCTTCTATGACATCACTGTTAAAAACAACAACTGTGTGTGATAAAAGCATCTGTCAACAGCATAACTGTAAATGTTTTATCCATCACAGCGTGCAGTCAGAGAAAGCTTCTCTTTGAACGATTGTGGCCTTGACCTGGCGTCCGAGTCCATCAACATGGCCACCGTTCCTCTTCTCATGACCAAAAACACTCCAGGGGAGGAACAAGAGGAGAAGGAGGAGCACGAAGACAGCAGTTCTCTGAGCAATGCTCTGGCTTTCTACCAAGACACAGAGGAGCCACAAATCATTAGCGCTCACACATCAGAGCAGACCAGAGAAGACAAATTAATACTGGACCTCAAGGGTGAGCTTCTGGAGTCTGTGGAGAAACTCCTCTCCTGAGGCTGAACCAGAGACCCAGAGATCCTCTTCTGTACGTCTGTGTTTCACTGAAGACGCTCGAGAAGCACGGTCTTCTGCTGGGAGTTTTCACATCAGCAGTTTAGATGGACAAGCTATTACTAACAATCAAAGGAAGAACTAGTTCTGATGTTCACAGTGTGTGTAGAAGTAGCTGAAAGAGACACAACACTGTGCACATTATGATTTTATTTATTGAAGCGTGTTCTTATGAATATGCATAACACATGTCATCATGAGACGTAAAACAATCTTAATTCATTTCACTAAAGGAGCTCTACTGACTAATTTTTGACTGTCGAGAATAATTGTGATTGAAGAAAGTGCAGTTGTTTCAGTGCAAGTCAACCTGGCGAATTTGTTTTTTTTTCATGCATTACCAAATATTTTCACATTTAAAGTCTCTTTCTAATATATCCTTGCAATTTTAATCAATGCTGTGGCCATTGCACAGTAATATCACACTGAAAATTTTCATATTGTAAGTTATTGCATCAAATTTGGCTCACGTGAGCATGTATCATGCACTTATATAGCATTTATACAATACAGGTTTTTGTTTTTCAAAGCAGCTTCATATTAATAAACAAGAATATAACTTCTCCAAATTTCATCAATTCTGAAATGACTTTAATTTCAGCTATACGCAGCTCTACAGAAGACAGTCTTCAGCTCAATCCACTTCAATGTTGATTCGGTTTAATGACTGTGTCGATGTTGCAATGCTCATCAGTTACAGAACTAATTCGATTTAGCTGTGAAGAAGCTCTGCAGAAGACAATGGAGTCATTAACCCACTCAATGCTGATTCAGTCGTCTGCTTGGAGATCAGGATGTTCAATATTTAACCACTGTTATAAGTGCTTTACTGTAATGATGAGTCCAAATTATTTTCTGTGTTGCATTACACGGCAAACAGTGATGAATTTATTTTGAAGCTCGGACATGTTTTAAGTTAGTCCCAATACTGTCAAACACAGTTAGATAAGAGCAACCTATTAGACCCGGTAAAGCATGTTTAATTTCATTATCCCAGCTTTACACTGTAGGATTATTTCGGCTGCGTGTTCTCCGGCATCTTTTGTTCATCCCAGTCGTCCCATAACGAAAACATAACCAATCCCGTGCCACCTGTACCTCCTCGAATCTTATTTTGTAGTAACATATGCTTGAACATTCAAGTGGTTTGTGAGAAAAAATATATGTACTTGTGTAAGACACAGTGTAAAACAAGAAAAAGTTGCATTTACGCACTTGACAGATGCATCTACACAAAAGGAACATGATGCTCATATGTTATGTTTGGTGAAGCCCTTATTGTGCATTTTTTGTGCCGATCAAATGTCATGCAGTTTCACAGGGAACAGGCCAAGTGTTGCATAAATTCCCACAAGTTCTATCATCATTATTAATATTAATTGTGAGGTTGAGAATACAACAGAGCTTTATTGTTTCCTGTACACTGAGATTAAATGAACAGTGGAATAAAATCCCACGACTGTTGTACGGCTGCTACTCACCACCTTCATTTCCAGGATTATTTCTCATTCATCTGGATCTTGGAGCATTACAGAGACTCGGGTAAGTACAGGTCAAACCTTTACATAAACTTATGATAAAAATGGGTGTGGTATTGGCGTATGACGTATGGTCTGGAGTCCTGTTTAGTCTCCAGCTACACGGGTTAAGATCGGATCACCAGCTGTGGGAAACATGTGCATGGTCTATAAGAGAGTGGAGCAAAAATTGTATACAAGAAACTAATGCAAGCTGATATTAGTGATCTTTTTTGATAGGAGCAATCAGCTGTGCTGCTATTTTCAAAGCTATAGTGATGAAGCAAACTTAAACCAAGCTAATTAACAATTACAAATATTTTTTTTAATTATGAATGCTGATGGAGGATTGAGTTGCATTGCATTGCATTTTTACAATGTCTTGCATGCATTAATTGTGAAATCTGATTACTTAGATAAAAAAAGTAAAAACAAAAAATAATTATATATATATATATAATTTTTTTTTATTTTTATTTTTTTATTTTTTTGGCAAATGTTTGTATGAATTAGCCATTCCAGGTATTATTGTTTAAAATCTAAGTTGCTGTAAATTGTAGAATTGTAACAATTTTTGTTAGTAGACCATGATGTTCTTGGCGGATTTTAATATTATGTGAAACATATAGAGAGGCACATCAAGATAGTAGTTTAATAAATGCTAGTCATTAAACCATTAAAATTTATAGGGTAGCTTATATTCTTAAATTGTTTACATTTATGCATTTAGCAGACGCTTTTATCCAAAGCGACTTACAGTGCATTCAGGATATGCATTTTTTTTTTTTTTTATTGAATCCACAACCATTTCCCTGTGTAATCCAGTTACTTTCTATATGACTTTCTGTTTAAAGTATTTATAAAAACTGATATTCTTTCCCTTTCACTATCTGGGATGTCAAAACCAAGTCAACCGAACAGCCTCACAGTTTCTTCTTTCTCCGAATCATCAATAAATCTTGATCACAGAAAAACAACATTGATTAAACGTCAGTCTTCATTTAGCAGTCATTGTCCAGCCGGCTTCACAGACAGAGGTTTCGAGTTAACGAGAGCCACAAAACCCCAACAGATCAGACGCAAATCTATCATCAAAATCAAGTATTAATTAAATAATTGAGTCCTTTTGATTGGATGAAATATAAAAGCTGGTTTTATGATGAGGACTTGGCTCATGAATATTAATTTTCTCTCTCTCTTGTGCACACAAACTTATTTCGTGATTATATATAGGCTGGTATTGTTATTATATCTGCATTTTAACACAACTTTCCAAACCCATTAGAACCATTCTGTTAATCGATCAGCCAGGCCCTAACCAAAATATGTTCTAGATATAACATTCCCGTTATGAAATCTCTATTCCTGAATATCCAAAACGTCTCGCTTATTATTAATTATTATTAACATTAAAAAAAGTTCCATGAACAATGTATAAATAACACTTGAGAGCATTGTTAAAGGCTAGAAAACTGTTTTAATGTTACTGAAAGAACGGAAAGAACCCAAGGGTTAGTCCATATTTGACCCAAAATTGGGTTTAAACAACCACTCATTTTTTAGAGTGAAGAATCAAAACTCAAGGAATGGACTGGTCACGTGTTTAGTAGCCTGATGGGACACTGATATAAACAAAAATATCACTTTTGTGGGAAGATCTGCAGTTTGCTCCAGTAGATGGCAGTATTTGACCACACTATTTAAACTAAACTGCAGCTCATACAGAATCAGTATATCACTCTGAAATGATTGAAACACATCTCACCTGATTACTGATAACACACTGTTTGCTCTTAATATTACACGGTTGTGATTACCACCTAAGGCTTTTGTTCTGAAACACGTTACCAATTGTTATCATCAACTATAGGAGGAATCTGCTGGTATTCAGAGATGGGAGAACTGACAGCAGCTTGTGTTGAGATGATTGTGTCACTAACACTGGCCTGAGCCGGGCGTCTCCTGCATGACCTCATTCAGATTGTTATCGCTTCTGGGCATAACAGCTTATTGTGAGAAACTTATTTAACAAATGAAATGACGTTTTTGATTGATTGTTCTTCGAATTGACATCAGATATTATTACTGTAAGTGAACTCTATACTGTATGCTTCTAATTCCACAGCATCAGACCTAGTTAATGTTCATTAATATGTGAAAAAGACATGTTTTGTTAGATTCATTTAGCTCAACTAAGTACAGTCTCTAAAGCATTGAAAGTGCTCCTGGCATCCAAACGAATGTATTTTTGATTACTTTAATCTTAGATTATTTGTGTTGAGTCACAGTGTTTCACAGAAAAAGATTTGTAGACCGAGCAGTATTTTGATATTTTAAAGATATGAATGAATTTTGTTTTGTTTTTATTTCAAATTCAAAAATAAAAAATCATATACATATATATATATATACATTCATTTTTCTTAGAATATAAAATTGTTGAAAACCCATATATATATATATATATATATATATATATATATATATATATATATATATATATATATATATATATATATATATATATATATATATATGGGTTTTCAACAATTTTATATTCTAAGAGAAATGAATCAGCTCTTTCTCACTTTTACCAAAAAGGAAAATAAATCATCAGTATCAGAGTATCTTGAAATTAATAATTTAACGTTAAATGCAAAATATAAAATGTATTTCTTTAGTTATATTATAAATACTATATTTAAAGGGTATTAACCAAGTAGTCATCCAAATAATTGTATCAGTAACAGAGTTCCAAAAAAAAATTCATATATATTTTGTTTGTGAAAAATAGTACAAAAAAATAATCCATTTAATGTTAGTTTTGGTCTACGTCGGTCTCTCAGTCCGCCCGTCACCGGTGACGTCACCGCGTCCGCGCAGCGGTGGGAATTTCCTCTCGGCTCGTGTTAAAGGGGCGGAAGTCAGTCAGACGCTCGCCGGAGTTTCTAAACTCGTTTTCGGTCTCTGTCTTCCTCACACTCTCGGTTTGACTCCGCAGCAGCTCAGAGGTGAGTGACATGAGCTTGCGTTTTTGTGACTTTACGTGCTTGCGGCGCGATGGTGTAACGAATGAGTTGACAGTGTTCCGATTCTAGTGGAATACAAATAATACTAATACTAATAAATAAAAAAAACTAGCTTTATCCTCTGAATCTGATCCGAATTAAAGTTCTTGTAAGTTTCAAAAGGGGATTTACATCACGAAAACCTTAAATATTAAAACGCAATCCGACTGTAGCTAGGTAATGTTTACCAGTGGTTATCAATTAACTTTTGAGGAAGTTTAACGGTTATTTATTTTTTCGCGCTGTTTCCGTTTTGAAAGTTAAAGCGGCTTATGACTGTTATTATCCGACGAGGAAGTGTTTATCTGCTCATGTTTTCGTAAAGGCGTGTCAGCACAGCTTTAGATAAGTAGATTTATCGCTATTTATTTGATAAGTTGCACAGTTTGTGTAGAGATTTGATGATGGCTGTTGTATGTGTCAATTTCAAGTGTCATTCTGCGGTCAGTTTTCCTTGAGAGTTTGAAGTAAGAAACAAAAGTGAAATTTTATGAGAAAAGAGTAAAATTGCCGGTTTGTGCGTCAGTATAGCAGATAAAGTCCTCACTGTTGCAATTTGAATCGTTTTGCTCTAAAGTAATGTTTCATGTCTAATAACAGACATTTGAGTTTTTTTATTGGCATCGATGTTTCATGAAAAACTCCTTCACTTAAAAAAAAAAAAGATTCCCAGCGGGTTTTTGCAACAGTGCTATTGAACAACAATTTTGGGTTGTTCAAAAAACTAATCAGCAGTTTTTAAAAGAACCGTTGTTTTCTTAGTGTAAAGAACTCTTTTAATAATCTACAGGACCTTTTGTTGAATAGAAGGGTTCCATAATTGGTAAAGTTTCGTCATGGAAACGTAGATGCCAATCAAAAACTTATTTTTAATAGTGCATGTAAGTCAAAGGTTCTTCATCGAGTGGATAATAATAGTAAGCTTAATTACCACACGCTTAAAACTCAGTATGAACATAATTAACAGTCATTTCATGTAATTTTGGTGGTTCCAAATGACTAAAGGTCATTGAGTTTAAAAGATTAGTTCACTTGCAAAATAAAAATGCCCAATGTTCATATCTTTCTTTATTTAGTTGCAAAGAAATTAAGGGTTTTTGAGGAAAACATTCCAGGATTTTTATCCATATAATGGATTTCAATGGGGACCAATGAGCTAAAGGTCCAAATTAGAGTTTCAGTGCAGCTTCGAAGAGCTCTACACAATCCCAGCCGAGGAATAAGAGTCTTATCTAGAGAAACCAACACTCATTTTCTTAAATATTTTAATACTTTTTAACCACAAATGCACATCTTGCACTAGCTGGACTTCACGCATGACGGAATCACGTTTGAAAGGTCACGCGTGACGCAGGCGGCAGCACGCCCCAGTGTTTACAAAGCAAACATGCCAAAAAAATCAAACGCCCTTTACAAAAAAAATGGGAAAACAACAACGTTAGATGAGTTTTTTTTGAGTCAAGAACTAACTGAATTTTGGACCAACAGCCCATTGGTCCCCAATGAAGTCTCTTATATGGAGAAAAATCCTGGAGTTTTTTGCTAAAAAAAAAACTTAATTTCTGTGAGACCGATGACAGAAAGGCATGAACACAGGGCTGATTAAATGAATTTTTATTCTGGAAGTGAGCTAATCCTTTAATCAAGAAAGTGAGTAGTATGCTAGCTTGCGTTGGTGTGTGTACATACTATATTTTCATACACAATCATCCCCAGAAGAGAGCTAAATTTTATGAAACCTTCTTTGGGGACATCTGGGGAAGTAGTCGATCAGAAAACAGGATCGTGTCCATCTGTGTAGGTGGAATTGAAACCCGCCAACACTTACCAACCACTCCTAACCTTCCCATTCAATAGACAAGGATAAGTTATTTCATACGGACGTGATCCAACACGCCTGAAATGAACCCAGGCCGGGTGCGGTTTTGCGTCTCTGGTCTGCAGGTGATGTCTGTTGGAGCTTAACCATCGGGATCTTTCAATAAGAAGTTGGTAACAGCCTAGTAAAACACAAGGACGTTTTGTTCAGGTTCATTCCTGTTACATACGAGCCAAATGAAACCAGGTGATCATTAGTTGGTCAGCAATACAGAGCACACCTGTGTTTTAAAGGGAAGCTCTGAATGCTTTCGCAGCTGACTGACCAAACGGAGCAGCGTCTGAGAATGTGTTTATGGGTAACTTTGGTAGTTTCTAGGTTCTGAGGATAGACTTGCATGGCTAAACAATAAATTGTTAAATGTTGTATTGAAAGTCCAGCTCTGTTGGCGCTTGTTTCTTTATGTGTTGGCATCATAAATTCCTAAAATGCCACCTATGGATCAGTAGCTCAACCCTGTCTACACATGCAGTGATTTAATGGCTGTCATAAGTGTGTTATTTTAGAGCTCGAATGGATGAAGAATTAGGTTATTCCTCCATTTAAA
Source organism: Carassius auratus (assembly GCF_003368295.1). Taxonomy (NCBI): domain Eukaryota; kingdom Metazoa; phylum Chordata; class Actinopteri; order Cypriniformes; family Cyprinidae; genus Carassius; species Carassius auratus. The sequence continues at coordinate 18,240,912 of NC_039277.1, read as the reverse complement.
TGGAACTTTCCATAAATGGGAAAGTTTTGCTGTTTCTGGGCGATATGATGTTTAGCTTTGATCATATTCACTCTTAAAGGTTCTTTATTAACATCGATGGTTCAATGAAGAACCACTAACATACATGTAACCTTACCAATCCACAGAAGTTATTTTTAGTACATTCTTCACTCTAAGAAAAATGGTTGTTTTAAGAACTGTTTACTGAAAGGTTCTCCAGCGAACCGAAAATGGTCCAAAAATGAAGTGCTGGGGTCCAAAAATGTATAGTTACTTTATTTTACTAAATAAAATGCTATGTTTTTATTGGTCGGATGGATACCAGGCTGTCTGTTTTCCAGGGCGTGCCTTTGGTATCGCGTCGTAACCGTCACCAAGCAGCGTGGCGCCATTCGCACCATGAGAAAACCAACCATGACAGATCAGTGGAAAAGCTTTAGCTTTAGTTTTAGCTCATATGGTGCCTGACATATTAAGCCTCTGTGGTTACCCCTTGTTTATAGTTTTAAAGTTGGTTTTTGTGTATATGACTGAGCATGTTTCAAGCTCAAAAGTAACTAATTGCCATTATTATGCGCTTAAAGGAATAGTTCACCCAGAATAAAAACAACATTTTATGACTATCCAAGATGTAGATTAGTTTATTTCTTCATCAGATTTGGAGAAATGTAGCATTCCATCAATTGCTCAACCAATGGATCCTCTGCAGTGAATAGGTGCCGTCAGAATCGGCTCTAAACAAATATGTGGGTGGATTTTGACGTGAGAAACAACAGGATATGGACTTTTACAATACAGGAAGTGTTGCAATGGATTATGGACTCATATTTTAGCCAGAAGCATTGGTTTAATTTTGAAATGCCTTAATGGCTTATTTGTTTCTTGCATTATAAATTCTAATCTTACATTTGCTTAAAATGTGTCTACTTTTTGAAGTATTTGTTCATATAGATGCATTCAAACTAATAGTCACGAGAAGCTCAATTATCTCTGCTGACTCTGTCTGAATCACAACACTGCTATGAATGTAGATGTGAAAAGATGAGTAAAGGACCCGTTAGAAAGCCTGTGTGACAAACACAAACAGCCATGATGGCTTCAGGCATGGAAAAACTCTTAATTCACTCTATATTGGAAGTTCTCAATACAAGCTGTTCTTTATAACCGCACCCTTAGTGCTTCCAGAGGAACTGCTATCAAAAGAACATTGCATCAGCTTCACTTACTCATTCACACATTCATTCAATAGCCACAGACACAACATGAGGCACACAACACATCTTTGAGTCACCAGTGACGTTCATGTTCTCGTTCCATGAAACTCTGGTATTCGGTTATTAAATAGATGGCTGCTAATGTTAATGTCGTGGCTATGTGGTGCATGTTGTCATCCACATACTTCAGTGACTTTCACTGGCCCTCATCTTAACATTTGTCCATTTTATAACAGAAAATGGAAAATCCACAGTGTGATATATAAATAAACATCAGTGAACGTGGAAGAGAGCGTTTGATGAATGTGAATGCATGTTTGAGGATGTGGAAAAAACCAGGTCAGTTGAAATGGTTTTTGTAGTTTAGATGTCCTCCGTTACTGACACATAGTGATGTCTGAGCAGGTGAATAACGTTGATTTTAACTTCGTCAGTGTTGTGGCTGCGGGACATTCCTGAGAGAGACCCCCTAAAGTCTAATCCGTTCCTCTGGAATGTTTCTGTTTGGTCTGTGCTGGATTTTACCAGGGTTTTACCTCACCAACAACTGCACGCTCACCCGTAAGCTCTTAAAATACTAGCCCCTGCGCACCAAGATTCCCTCGTCACGTCAGGTTTATTTAAATAGCGATTGCTCTTGTTTTATCTGTACTTGTGGGATAAGTTTGGACTATGAACAGTCTTGTCCCTAGATTTATTTAGAAACCTGTAACATTTTCCACATCAATCCGTCACACTTCTCTATTCGTCTATTTCAGCCTAATAATCGGATTTCGTATTATTTTCTTTGCTTGTTTTTATGTTTGTTTTTGTAATATATTTGTGGTGGTGTTTTTTGTTTTGCTTATTTGCTTGCATGCATTCATGTGTTTATATTTTTCTATGTTTGCTTTATTTGTATCTATTTGATTGGGTATTAACTTAATTTGACACATCCAAGGCAAGGGTTTTGTCTAAAGTTGCAAAATGACATGTTTAGGTGTCAAAGGTGTCATTAGATCATTGTTTCTGCATGATCGATGACCTTTACTGTGTGTCCTACTAAAACTCTTTGCTGTCATTTTTCAGGCTGTAAATTGGACTTTGGCAGTACCCCCTACAGTGACCCACTTCAACATGAGTAACTACAGCGTGTCCTTGACTGGACCTTCCCCCTGGGGCTTCAGACTACAGGGTGGCAAGGACTTCAGCATGCCTCTCACCATCTCCAAAGTAAGTGTCAACCTCATGTCATGCACACTTTAAATGGCCCTTTAAATGTCAATAATAGGTGCATGAGAGACATGTAGTTCTTCTTTAATCTGTGCATCCTCAGGATGTTGTTAAGCACATGCTTTTAGGCTTTTGGGTGACGATGGACCCTGTTATGAGGCTCATGTTTGGTTACAGAGATGTTGTAGTCTCTGCTTTTTTCTCTCTATCTGTAGTTTATCCTGTTATCAGTATTTACCTCTTAAGCTTTGCGTCAGCTTTACGTCATATTTCTTACCACGTGCATATTTCTTTACAAAGACATCTATAGATTTGTTGTTAGAAGTTGATCATTTATATACTTGAAAGTTTAACACAGGGATTCATTTCAGTTATACTTCAAAACAGAACGTACTGTAAATATTGATTAATCTTTTTTATAATGCACCATACTTTCACCCCAAACTCAATAATTAAAAACAAGTTTAAATGGGTAAATCTTCTAAACATTTTTTTTTATTCTTCGTTTTCTTTTCTGACATACTCCTAATTCTTGTTAAAACACACTAGACACAGACTTTTTTTTTTGCTTTTTTCCTACTTCCCTTTTTTTTCCACTTGATTACGAAACATCATCATAATGCACATTTTCCATCTCATCTTTATCTTTGACAGAAATCAAAGAACTCGTCATCAACTAACAGTTTTGTCAGTAATTCTGTTCACTTGATTTACACATCTTGGGCTTCTGGTTAATCTTATGCAAACTTTCCATTAGCTCCGACCAAAATCTGGTCCCGTCGATCCAGTCAATTTACCCACGGTTTTTATTTTTATTGCATAAACTGTTTCAAAAGACGTCTCATTATGGCAGTAAAATGAGTTGCGGTCTCTGTTGCCTGTTGACTTAAATTTTTAAATATCATTCAAGGAAATTGCCTTTAATAAAGCGCTTTGGAGGTTATATTACCAAAGGATTTCCACCACGAAAAACAGGCATCTGTTTGAGGTCACAGGAAACAGATTGTCCAAGTAAGACACAAAGTTAATGTGTTTGGTTGCCAGACTTATATTTTTGCCATAAAGCCACTCCAAGAAAACCTCACCCATCACTTCTGCTTAAACATGAGCTCATTTATTCAGCTTATTTCCCATTGATCTTTCATGGACGGCCCCCAAATGCAGGTCTCTCACCTGGCTTCCACATGCAGCACGGGCCTCCGAGGGACGATGTGTATCCTTTGCAGTAGAGTTGGATCTGTCTGCAGGTTTGCACAGGAGCTTGAGCTCTCCAGCTGCACTCTTAACACTCGAGCAGAGACTTTAAACCCCAGAAATATCTGTCTGGAAGCACCGCGACCGTAAATCTGAGCTCCGCTTTGGCAGGCGGCACTGACTGGTGTGTGTGGAGCGAGGAGATGCTGGCATGGATGCTGATGAATGCTTAGTGCGTCATAGATGTAGCAACCGTGTTTCTGGCCGATTTGTACAGATCTTCTTGCTCTGTGCATCCATGACTCAGTTGCATGTAATGAATGGTGACAGAAGTGGAAACTGTGGGATGTTGAGATATGAGGATGTATGTCTCTTGTCATCTGGACTTCTCCACAAAAAGCAGCCCTTTATGGGCCAGTGGATTGGCTGGAGTGGAAAGAGCGGCCTTGTGTGCATTGTGTAATGACCGGAGAGAAAAAGAGTGAGTCCTGGTGTAGATTGAGTTAAAACGATCATTCTGTCATCATTGTGCAACCTGTACAATCTTATAAAAAAGTACAACGCTATCCCTGAGCAGTACCCTAAAGCAAACTATACAATTAATTTGTGCTATGGATTCTGAAATGAAAACGACTGTCAGAAATAATTACTAAATTATTAGAATTTTTTTTTATATATATATATATATTATTTGTTTGAATGACATTTTTTAATTATTGTCATGGTGCAGATGTTCCCTCTTATCTCATCATCTCATCTATAACTAAATCAAAACCCTTCATCAGTAAACATTTCATAATTTCGTTAACCACCCCTCTCCTGCTCTCGCCCGGCTGAAGGCTTTCTGTGATATGCGGTGGATGGCTTATCTGCTGTTGGTATTATTAGCCCTGTGAATGTTTCAGAAGGTGCTTAGGTGTGTGCTGCACCCTCCTCCATCCGTTAAAAGAGGTCTGTGGGACACGTGGAGCCGGACCGTGACTCTCTCGAGCGCTGCCCACCACAGCAAGACTCCTGTGGGAGATAATGGCACTTCCTGTCAGAGGAAGTTATTTTATACTCTCTGGGCAGCTGTGAGAGGGGAGACGGAGCGACTGACACCAGCGGCTCAATCTGCAGTGGAAAACTGTGGAATGAGATCTATCTGATCCCTTATTTGGTGTGGTCGCTTTTCAGCTCCAGGGGAAATTATCTCAGGTTCCTTTTGATTCATGCAGAACGATTTTCCTCTTACATCACACTTTCTCATGCGCTGAGTCGTGCCAGCCGGGCGAGCGTCCACACCCTGGATGTGTCGAGGCCTGAAGCGCATGCCGCAGTCACACAAACCCACGTTACAAGCCAAAACTGCTGCAGGAGTTTCATAAAGTACGGATGTCATAAACGCTTTTGGGCTTGTACAAATCGTATAAGCCCATCTGTCCTTACTTAAGAGTATTGAGTAACTTTTTTACTGAACAGACACAGCGGCTTAGAATGCTTAGAATATTTTTTTCTATAAATCAACATTTTAAAACAACTCCTGTTTGCTTGCTTGCTAGATTCGATCTATTTTTGTCTGTTATTTATTGTTTTAGTGAACTGATGTGATTTACGTGCTTGTTTAATTCATTTATTCTCTTTAATTGAACAAATGTGCAGATCATTAAATAAAATCGATCTGCCTTTACTTTAGAGAATTGAGAGATATTGGATCACAGGGATATTGGAGATGGTTTCAGAGAAACCAAATGCGGTTCTTGGCATCTTCAGTTTGGTCCTTTAGAGCAGTGTGACTTATACTAGAGAGAGAGAGATTCAGTGTTTGATTTATTACCCGTCAGGAACACAAAAGCTGAAGGTGTTGGGACATAAAACAGTAAAAACTAGTCACTATCAACTCTAGTAACATGACTCTTGTGTAAGACTTCTGAAAGAATTAAAGTCTGACCGTGAATCTCGTTGTGAAAGTCAAACCTTCTCACCAGTTTTCAGAAGCGTTTAATGCATGTTTTCTTGATTTGTCCTCTTGTAAAGCGTTCCCATCTATGAACCGAACGCTGCCGGCTGGAGTCATTCAGATAAGTCACACTGCATCAGTGCTTCTGCGCTCTGATCCGACCGGGACGCTGTCTCCGGTTTCCCAGCATGCCTCGCTGCATTAAGACGGATCTTTGTCATCCGGGAGCCTGCTGTTAATCTCATCGCACGCTGGAGGTTGAGACGGCAGCTGCCCGTGTTGCTTTTGGAGCGACGGTGAAGTGTTGATATTGCCATGGTCACGGGCCAGACCTTCACCACAGAGCTGCCTTTGTGTGCGAGTCCCAGAGTCTGGGATGGGCTCTTTCAGAGATGTGTATGGTCACAAGCGTACTTTGAGTGCTCGCTCAAAACCCTGCGAGCGTGCAGTCCTGTTCTACATACTTCACATGCATTCCTGCATTAATGTGGCAGGATCAAACCACAGTAATCAAAGGAATTAAGATGTAAACGTGTGAAGTATTAATTTGCTCAGCAAGAACTGTTGCATTCCCATGACAATTGATCTGATAATCTATTATGTGTTTGTCTTTAAAAATTAGTACTATTTATAATCCGATTTCTCTTTTAAGGTCATCTGCGTTATGAATTAAATAGCGATGGTGGGCACAAGGTATTTTTCTTTTTATTAATTTTTTAAAAATTTTATATAAACAATTAAATGTTTACATTATACAATGTTTTTTCTGTATATCATTATATAATTTTGCAGTACATTAAAATATATAAATGACTAATTTTCTACAAAATATTATAGTTTAAATGTATATTTTTTTTATAAATATCAAAATTTTAAATATATTAATTGCATATTTTATATAGCATGTAAAATATAATTTATTTTTTAAAATTGTTTACGTTTTATATTATAATTTTTACTATATTTTTATATTTATACAAATATTTTTATACATCTATACATTTTTATTTATATATATATATATATATATATATATGAAGTCTTTTATACATTATACAGCACACATACGTATATGTATGCATTTATTGAAATTGACCAGATGTACTACAGTTTAATCTCATTTTTCTATCTTGCATAACTATAATTGCTTGTGTTTAGCGTATGTGCATAAAGTAGGTCCTGAAGCTGTGTCTGGTGTGTTGAGGAGGTATTTAGTCATTTGTTTACTGTACTTTACTTGAGTGGATCCTACAGCAGGTGCTGTTCATCGGAGTTTGATTTAACCGTGTGCTGAACTAAACCTCCAGACGAAACACTTGTTCAAGAATCGTTCAGAGCCTTTTGTTCTGTGTGTAAATAACAAAAACTTGACACTGCAGGGAAGGCGCTGGAGTCTGGTTTGTTTCTCTAGCGGAGTAACAGATGGGTCTTGGGAGATTTTTCTGAATGCATCTGTGAGCCCATTTATCAACATGGAAATGTAATGTTCTTAGACAAAACACTAATACTCTATTTTAAGAGCCTATAAGAATGTCTGCGTACACTATTTACTCCGTGAGCACCACTGATCTGAGGACGCTCTGATTTGCTCATAATATTTGTTTGTCCATGGCCTTCCCGAGTCATTTGACCTCCAGATGTGGGAGGATTCCGGCTTGACGTGGGGAACGGGATGGTTTATTTGGGCTGATTTTAACTAGGCCCGTTAAAGCACCATAAATAACGCTTGAGATAACAGAAATGGTTTATCGGGGGAGTTGGTTATCTTTAACTGCTGTGAGGGAAAGCAAAAATGATCAAAATGTACAAGTGATTTCAACTTTCCATTTTGTTAGACGTCATTCATTATCCAGTAGTTTAAAATAAAAGCCATCTAACACCAAACATGCACATTTCAGGCCAGAGCAAAGCTATAAATCATTCGGAAGGCTTTTTGTTTGCTGTCTTTTCAATGTGGATAATTGCATAATTAGAGAAATGTCTATTTGTTCAAACAGTTCTGTGAATGATCATGATTGATTTTATTTTTAAAAACATTGCATAATATGAACGGATTTCATGACTGATCATGTTGTCTGCAGGATTATCATAGTTGACTAAAACTAAAACTTCATATTTAAAACTTTAATGATTTTATATTCATATGTAAATATAGTAAAATAAAGTACATTTATATAAACAATATCAATATAAAGATTACATTTATTTTTTAAATATCTGCCAAATAATGCAATCTGCACCAGGCTTATTATGCTTAACTAAATCTACAAAAACATCTTTACGTGAAAAAATAAATGCAAAAAAACAAAAACAAAAAAACCTTAACTGAAATAAAATATTAAAACAGTTTTAATTTCAGCAGTTGCCATTGCTGCATTTCTCATTTTAATTATATTAACGTGATTGTACTAAACTCCACTTAAACTGAAATAAAAATAAAAAAACGGTATAGACGTGTATATAAAAACAAATGTAAAAAAATCTATTAAAACAATTATTAAAACTTTAACCAAAATTAAAACAAAAAAAGTTGAAAAATATAACTGATTCAAAATAATATGAAAAACTATAATAGTATTTCAATACTAAAATAACACTAGTCTGTGCACAGCTGTTGTCCTTATCTCTGTTTTTGGTCCCAGAATGATGATGATGATGAAGCGTTATTGTATCTCATGCATCTTTACGCAATCTCTTTTCTTTATTACTTTCACTGGCCCGTGCATATCTCAATGTCAGTGATTAACTAGCATGAGTGTTCATGCTTCACATCACACTGAATCAATACACAACCCGTCTCTTGGTAACAGAGTTTAATCAGATACTGCTATTGTGAAACACACCAATAAAAACAGCAGCTCATTTTTCACTATGGTTTAAGCATGTTGAATCAGATGCTGCGTCCTGTTTGAGATGAACTGCTTTTGGCTCTTCTAGATGTGCGTGAGTTGATGCCAGTGAATATTTACACTAAGGTCTCTGTTCTGAAACAAAGTGAGCTGCCTAACTAGACAGCATCATAGAGAGAGAGCAAAGACATAATGATACTGATGTGTCTTTCAGCCCAATCTGAACCCAGTGCTGCATATAATTTACAGACTGGCAATCCCAGAATGCATTGCGCAGGTTTCAGTGTAAGAAATTTAGATTTTACCATACTTTATTGCTGAATACTTAGAAGTAACAGGGTTGTGCACCGTCCAGATTTATTTCAGAATGTCCTTCTGAATTGTATTTTGAATTGAGGCAGCAAAGAGGATGTAGAATTGCAGTTTGAATGGGAATGTAAGGAGCCTAATTACAAGTACCGTATTTTTCGGACTATAACTCGCACCTAAGTATATGTCGCATCAGTCCAAAAATACGTCATGATGAGGAAAAAAAAACATATATAAGTCGCACTGGACTATAAGTCACATTTATTTAGAACCAAGAGAAAACATCTACAGCTGTGAGAGGGCGCTCTATGTCTTCAGTGTAGACTACAGGAGAAATGAGCAGCACCCTCTGGCGGCTGGAGATGGTAATGTTTTCTATTGGTTCATGTCTCTTAGTTCATTTCTCTTGGTTCATGTCAAATTCATTTTGATAAATAAGTCCCACCTGACTATAAGTTGCAGGACCAGCCAAACTATGAAAATAAGTGCGACTTATAGTACGGAATTCAGAGGAGTTAATATTACTGTAATTTTTAGCTAGAAAACCATGCAATTTTTTTTAAATGTTGACATAGGTGGAATCACACTTAATAAAATGCATTACCTGTATTTATTGTTTTTAATTGCAATTCAGTTCCTCTTCCTGTCATTGCAATTCAGCTTCCTGCACGTTATCACCAGTGTTGTTTAACTGCCACTAGATTGTACAATTTTATATATATATATTATATATATATGTAATAGTTTTCTATAATAAACCTGGTTGTGTCCAGTGCAGTTCTTATGAATTAAAGGTGTCAATTTTTTATTTTACCTTAACTCCGTATAATGTTCAGTTATCAGTTATTGAGTGTTTCAGATCACTAATTTGGTTCTGTTTCACTTAAGATGCTCACTTAGAAGACAGCTGCTTATGTACTCTGTGGGCAAAACTAGGTTTTGTCGTGGACCTGGAGGAAGGAAACTGTAGGTGTTCGTGAAGTCTGTTCCTGTCTTTCCAGTCGCCTCATACTCCTTTTTTGGGAACAGATAGCATAACAATACTGGCATTTTGTGATTCCTTTGTGTGTCGTTAACTACAACACCAGACGGAAACAGAGACCTTCTTGGGTTTCATCTGCTGAACTTTCCCTCCCGGTTTGGTTCAGTCAAGGGTCCATCTCACCATTCGTCCATCATTAGCGTTCCTCCAATCAGCCCTGAACCTCACAAAGCTGTCTGCTTTCTGTCAGCTTGATATTTGATACTCACTCTCAACAAACACGCTCTAATTTTAGCCGTCTGCCTACATCAAGTGCTTTATTAATCCCTGATGGCACTCCTTTAACCTTTTCACTGCTCTTCGGCTCCAAGGCCAGCCATGCTTCTGTAGAATGTGAACATGCCATGTGATTGGGTTTCACATGCAGTGTGTGTGTGTGTGTGTGTGTGTGTTTCAATTGTGTTGATGGGGTGTGAGTTAAGAGCAGGACGAGATTCCATTCAGAACAGCGTTACATAAGCAGGAGGCGAATAAAAGAACAGGAAGATGAATGCTTTCCATCAGCCTCAGATTTCCAGAGACATAACTTGGCTAATGGCTTAGACGAATAGTTCAAGGATTCCATGAAGGGTTTTGGTTTAAAGTAGTGGTTTTGGTATCACACAGTTTCGACTCTTCTACTTTGTGAAGGTTCAGATATCTCACGTTAGAGGAGTAGTTCAACCCCAAAACAAAGTTTGATTTACTGGCATTATATGTGGTTCCAAACCCATATTAGGACCGCACAATTTTGGGGGACAAAATCTAATTTTATTAAATCAAATTACAAAATACTAAATAGAAACAAAATATATAACTATTATACCATTTGACTGACTATAAAATGAAGAAATCAATTATGAAAAATGATTATTATTATTATTATTATTACTACTACTACTACTACTACTACTGCTACTAAATAAAAGTATCAAAACCATAATAATAATAATAATAATAAAATAATAATATTACAGTTGTAGTATTTGACTGTCAAGTAATCAATTATTGTAATAAAAATATTGTAATAATAATAATTGTTGAAAAAAAAGTATTAAAACACAAAATAGGTAATATTGTTACCACTTAGCCTTTTTTTTTTTTTAAAAATTGCATTTAAAATTTTTTTTTATCATTATAAAAACCTGAGATACTGAAAACAATGGATTGTGAGTTTATTTTGATTTTAAAAGAGAATCATACAAGTCCCTATAGCAAGCCACAAAGTACAGTAGCTTTGTGTGAGGAACTGATCGAAGTCTCTTCTCTGGCTCTCAAACCTTATTTGTGGTCACAAATGTTCAAACTTGGTACGAGATCTAATTATCTGCATGTGTGTATGAGGTTTGGAGTCTGTTCCTCAAACAAAGCTATCGTATATGACTTCTGAAGAGTTGAATGGTCCACTTTAATGGAGCTTTTTGGAGGTCTCGACTGCATAAATCATTCACTTTACCATCTGCTGCTTTAGTCCTCTTCGGGAATAATCTCCCACTCAATATGAACCTTGCATGTCTTGCTCCAGTTGTGTCTGGGGCCAGGGTTTGGCGGTCTGTCCGGGCGTGTTGTCAGCTCGCTGGAGTTGGTGGATGGCGGTCGAGGCTCAGAATACTTCCAGAAAAAGGTTACTGTGGTTTTCGGCACATGAAAGTCAACCAAAGCACTGCGGCTCTGACTCGAGAGCGCGGAGATGTTTTGTGGCACTTTCTAACTTGTCATTTTTGGGAGCAAGAACATAGAGCTCAATTATTAAAGCGACATTCACAGAAACCACATGGACTATTTTCAACTCTCCAGTTGCTCTGTAGTAAGTTTGGAGCACCAGAACAAACACTTACTTAACTTAACTTAGGGCATTTACAGTTATTCTTATTTATATCCTTATTAAATGTGTAATGTAATTGCACAGTGTTTATATATTCTGGTTAAGAATCTAGTAATTGTGTAGCAAATTTGTGGATGGCTGTTTGAATTAAAATCAACGCTTTTAGTTCATTTGAAATGCATTTAATGCACAAAAGCAAGATTCATATCAGAAAGTGGGTTTGACATTTCCAATGATGAACACTTTTATTTGCTTTAGCTCTTTGGCTGACTCTAAACTGCCCTGTGTTTCATTTAAACAATGCATAAATGAGATAGACGTTGATTTTCAAGGCCTTGGGCCAATCTCCGACTCCTCATGCGGTCAAATCACTGCTGAAAACAAACTAAAGGAGAATATGTGATGGCTCGCACATGGGATTTTAAGGTTCTTGTTTGTTCTGGATTCATGCTCAGGTGTTAATTTTACACATGATTTGTGCAGCAATCCTGATAAGATACTATTCAAAATGAATCAGTATCATCCATATGAGAATGAAAACGGTAACTCATTTGGGTGACCAGTAAAAATGTCCAGATTCTTCAGGGACAAGATTTTAATAATTAGTACACGCCACCCTGGAATACTTGAATCTGATTGGCCAATTGCTGCCTTCAGTGGTCAAACACTTTTATACAATGACACCATACTGTATAATTGACTCTTATTCCTGGTTTTCTATGGAAGCCTGTTTCCACCAAGAAATAAAAAAGCTGATTATGACTGTTTCTCACTTTGAGTTGATAGCTTGCTATTCTAAAAAAAAAAAAAAAAAAATTTGGAATGTAAAAAAATTGTGAGATTAAAAAAATTATTATAATAATTTAAGTAATTAAATTTATATAACTGATAGAAAATTACATAATGAGCGAACCTATATCTTGTGGTGAAATGTTATATTAGAATTGTGAGCTCTAAACTCAGAATTGCAAGATATAAATTCTGAGGAAAACAAAAGTCTATTTTAAAGTTGGTTTATTTGTGCAATTCTGACATTTCTTGGATTTCTTGGAGTTTAATTATTTTTCTAATAATTCTAATAAAGTCAGAATTGCTAGATATAAAGAGTGTCCCAATTGTAAGAAAAAAATAAAAAAATTACCTTTACCCTCATATTTGTACCCCCTTTTTTTTTCTTTTTTTTTTTCATGGCGCAAACAAGCTTACACAGTTTTTCTGTATAAAAGTGTGTGCATATATATTTGAAGTGTTTGGTGTATTTAGTGTTTAGTAAGTAGCTGATTGTTTAACATCAGGGAACGGTCGTCCTCTCAGGGTTTATGGAGCTCAGCAGTGGCCATCTTTCATTTTCTCTGAAGGGATTTCCAGAACCAAATTAACCCAAAGGTGTGCTTTTTCCCAGTGGCTTCCTAAACATGAAGAGATCATGTTGGCACTAATGGTGTCTACGATCTGCTTGGTCTTATGATGAATCACAGGATTATAAACTTTGGGTAGTTTTTGGTAATAAAGAACTAGGCTGTTGTAAATTACTTTATGAGTGAAGAAACCGCTTGTTCTAGACGTATGACGATATAAAATCATGACTGTCATTAGAAGCTGTGCATTTGACATTTCATTGCAAAATATTCATTTAAATGCATTGTTGCATTTTCTGTTTGGATGGTAACAGCATGATTCATACATTTATGTTTTAGATTGAGAAATTGGAAATATATATATATATATATATATATATATAATTTTTTTTTTTTTTTTTTTTTTTTTTTACTTCAGCTTAAGTCAAGTTAAACTAAATGGAAAAAGATAATTAAAATTTGCTAAAATAACATTAAACCCTTAAACTTGAGTTAGTATTTATATTTTATTTTTATGATTTTATTTGTAGTTTTAGTTTAGTCTATAATAACCCTGCTGGATCACACTTGTTGCTCTGTTTTGCAATCTCTTTCTCTCTCTCACACACACACACACACACTTGAGAGGTTAAGCTGAAGCCCTCTGGTTTCAGAGAGGAAGTTGACCTCTGAATCAGTCAGATATTCAGCCGAGATAAGAGTGCAGAAATGTTACAGAGTGTGCTGCTAAAGGCACTGATTTCTGGGATTTCAAATCCTTTTGAAGTGTGTGAATGCTTTGATCTGATATAAAAACAAGCACATTTAGTATTGTCCAGCCCATAATAATAATACACCTCTGACTGTCTTTAGGTAACATTTATGATCTTGTAACATGTGCTGCTTGTCTCTATATCCCAAAACCATCAGTTTAATTCCTTATATCTAAATACAGATTCCTTGTTAAATGCTTTAACAGTCATTTCCTATATCAAAAACAAAGAGGTTTATATCTGGGGAAAGGGTCTTATAACAATGCTAAGAATTTTCCATGAATGCCAATGGTAGTAAAATCAGTGTAGGATCCACGCGACCGCAGCACATTTAGCGTTAGGGTGAGCAGATCTGGTTTTAATCGTGAAGTGAATGAAACTCGTCCATCATGTCACGCTGCCTCACTCCGCTCTCTGATTTACAGTTTTTGTGGATTTGTGTGCTGAAAATGGCAAGCGTTTGGATTCATTGCCAGGAAGGCCGGGTGAATGCGGTGTGGATGTAATCTGACTTTGGACAAGCTCTCGTTCTCTGTTTGTATTTAGGCTTGTTAGAGAAGAGCGAGAGCTATGAGTAAATGAGTACAATTCAGTTTCAGGAACAGTAAGGATTTTTATTTTAAACTTTATTTTATGGTTTTATATATTTTTATATTTCGTAATTAAATAGTTATAATTTTTTTAATTTAATAGTTAATAGTTGTTATTGTTAGTTGCCTGTCATCAACAGGCAACCAGATGAGACACAGGGCCCATGACACTATCTAAAGTATCCAGATAGAAATTTGTAATCCATTCTCAATGGGAAAGGCCCGAGCAAAAAATTTGTTGCTTGCTGTTCATATTTACCCTTTTACATGTCACCTCTGTACTGAGGCTCGGTTTCATTTCTTCAGGGTCTTTAGAGACTTTTCCTCATGAATACGACACACAACCTGTTGACCTGTAATTAACAGAGATGTTTGAAATCACAGCCGAGTTTGTTTTCCTGTCTTACAACTAGAGAAGATTCAGTTTAGTAGTGCAGATGGAGAAAACAAGTAAAATACAGTTTTAGGAACAGTAGTATTATTATTATTATTATTATTTTAAATAGTATTTCTTGTTTTATTGTTTCTGGTTTGTAACTTTTTTTTTTTTCTATATTTTTATATTACATTTCAATGTTATTTTATTATACTTTTATTTTACTGTTTTATATTGCTATATTTAGTTTTAGCTTTAGTTTAGTCATTTTTATTTTTGCTTTTGTGTTTTTTATATTTTGTATTTATTTTCACGATTCAATTTTAAGTTTTATTTATTAACTTGTTTTTATTTTATTTTTACATGTCTATAGCTAAGTTTTATGTAATTTCTTTGTTTTATTTATCTATTATATCTTAATTTTTTATTTTATTTAATTTAGATTTTATTAATTCATTTTTTATTATAGTTTTAGCAAAAATCAAGATATTATCAATTATCAAACTTAACAAAAGTTAATAAATGGTAAGTTTTATTGATGTGTTTGCGGTCCGATATGTCTTGAACATTTGGTGCCATAAAATAAATGTGCCATTTATGAATTATCTATTAACAGTAGAAAAAGAAGAGTAGCATTGGACCGTTCACGTGATCTCAACTCACTCCATGTAAAGTAAATCCCCTTTCATCATGCCACTCATGTGTGTGGACGTCATCATAAACAGATTTTCCAGAAGCTGTGTGTTTATTTATATGGCACCTCACAAGGTTGTTTCGGTATGAGGCGGGAAAACGAGAGCTCTTGATTGGTCGAGGCAGTGGTTCCTGCAGCTTGGCTTGCCTTCTTCTCCTCTGGCGTCGGAATGTTGTGTTTTGTTTGTGTTGCCATGGAAGTGAAGCCGAGACTCGCTCACATGGAGAACATGAGGAACATTAACGAGAGTGGCCTGATATACTGATGTTCCTCTGTTTAGTGGATTTGTGAGGTGCATCTGGAGCACATCTGGATACAGAGCCTCATGCTAGGTGTCATTTATTAACTGTGACATGAGACGAGTGTGTGGTGTGAAACTTTTGCTTCTATTTCTCTTAAATGAGATGTCGATCATAATTGCTTCTAGTGCTCATGGGTTTGTTTTAGACTTCAGATATATTTTAGTCCATAAGGTTTGATTATATTTTTGCTTTAGTGATATCCTTATTTTACAGAAGCCATATAATAAAAATAATAAACGGTATGTGCAACTTTTTTTTTTAAAATATACTTTTTATCACTAAGTTTAATAAACTTTTGAGTTTCTCGCAATTCTGAGTTTACATCTTAAAAAAAATTTTTTTGTTTGTTTTTTGTATCTAGCACAAATAAAAAATAAAGGTATTTGAGATTTTTGTCTCTTGATTCTGACTTTTCTTGCAGTCATCTAACTTTTTTTTTTTTAATTCTGTTGTTGATTGATTTTTATTACTACTTGAAATGAAAGATAACTGAAAATAGAGATAAAAACTATTTTTAAATAATATTTATATTAAAATATATATTTTTATTTTTAGTATTAAATATTTATTAAGATTAGATTTATAATTAGAATATTCATTAATGTTTTTGTTTTTAATTATTGAATAAAACAAGCATTAACTGAAATAAAATAAAATATAAAGACTAAAATATAAAATATTTTTTAAAAGCTTATTTAAATGTAGCTAGTTGCATAGGTGATTATTTAAAAAAAGTACATCTAATAAAATGTAGAAAAATAACAATAGACATATTTAGATATAAACCATAAAAAAATCTAATAAAATTAACACAACTAAAAAGTAACAAAGTAAGATGAAAAACGAAAGTATTAAAACAAATTCAAGATGTTTATAGAAACTATAACAGGATCTATATGATAATAAGATATCACTGTCAGGAAGGGATCACGCTCTTGCTCTCAATGCAAATATTTTTGTGCATTGTTTTATTATTATTATTATTATTATTATTATACATTTATTTATTTTTTTAATTTATTTTTTTTGTGATGTAATAGATGTAATTTAGCAGCACAATATCTCCTCAAGTTCCAGCAAAACACCTGCTTCGTCCAGAAATGCTTTGGGAATGTTTGACGGATCAAACAGCGAGAGAAATCTCCCAGATCCATATAAGGCCATTAAAGAGAAGTTAAAGCACCTTCCCAAGAGCTGTGACTCCATGTCTGAAAAATGCTCCTTCATTCATCCAGCCGCTCCGAATGAAGCCCATCAGCATTTCATTCGGCCCACATGAGGCCCTCGGAGGGAAAAACCACTGGTTTGCGTCAGAAGTCAGTGAACTTCACCCCATGAGTGTGGTCTGTAATACGCTGACAGCAAAACCGTGAAACTAATCGGCACATTGTCAGCTCTCTATAAAGATTAATGGAGGAAACGCAGTCGTTACATTTTAACATCTAAATATTATCTTTCCAGAGTTGAAAGAGGAACCTTAACCTTAGTTGGTGCTGTTTACTAAGACAAGTGTCTCTGTACTTTACAAAATGTACAAAATGGAGTATTATTACCAGAAATAACTGAGCTTGTGGTTTGAGGCGATTCAAAGCAATCCAGCTCCAGTTTTATAAGTCATTTAACACAGCTGGCTGAAGGTTTGTGGTGATCGTATTTGTACCGAACACACATGTAGATCCACATCGAACTGGTTTTGGTCAGTAAATGCTGCATTTTAAATTTAGGTCGCTATTGTTAATCAACTAAAGGACACACAAGAGGAGTGGAAACACTGTGGTGGATTCACGGATGAGGTTTTGGAGAGAAGATAATGATGATCTGTGGGTTTATCATCAGACATCGTTATGGGGAATTTAACCTTAATTTGATTTGCGTTTGATTGTGGATAATTGGAAAGGCACACATGGAAGCGTTTGGCCACCATCCATGTCTGAACTCAAACGAGTGTTGTCATAATTTATCTGGTTTATCATAACTCACATTTGGATGACAAGATGCAAAGATTTTTTTCAACATCAATTACTCTAAACCGCTCCTCTGTAATTATTTATGTCATCATTCTTATAATTGCAACCTATAAACTGACCATCCTTCTGGAATTCTGTATTTATTTATTTCTCGTAATTACATTTTTTTGTTTCTGCCACTGAATAATAAAAAAAAGATAATGTTTACTTTTTTTTTTTTTCTCAAGAGTTTGTAAGTTTTTTTTGTTTTGTTTCAATATTGAAAAAAAATCACAATCACCTTTTTTCTCTCAATTCTGAGTTTATATCTCACAAAAAATTTAAGGTTAAGTAAAATCATAATTATCTTATTTTTGTACCCTGTGGTGGAAACAAGATTTCATATTATTTTCAAACTTTTAGTCAAGAAGCAACGTAAAACATAAAAATAGTTACATTACTTGAAAGAAAAAAATTTAAGTAAAATAAAATATAAAACCATATATTAAAAATATATATATAATGCATATAAAATATTATTACTATTATTTAAAAAAAACAAAAATATATAAAAAACTATTAACTAAGTTTATTTTATAAACTATAACTGTATTTTTTACATAATAATAATAATAATAATAATAATAATAATACATTATTATAATGTATTTATTTTATTTTGCTGCTTGTATAGCATTTTGAAAAGCCCCAACTTGCTGATATTTTATTTTGAAAACGTATTTTATTTCAGCTATTTGCAAAGGCAACATTTCTAATAATGTCCAAATTAATGTCTTATTTTGTCTGATTTAGCATAACGTGCATCCAGAAAACAGCATGTGACATTTAGTTTTTCATCAATTTCTCTAAATTCACCATTCCTCTTTTTTTTTTTTTTTTTTTTTTTTTTTTTTTTTTTTTTTTGTGGTAAATAGCATTACTTGGGGTTTATTTCCACCTCCTTTTTGGATTAATTTTGAGAAACAGTGAGTTTTGGTGGCTTAAAAGAAGTTTTAGATGAAGGCAGGCCTCTACACTCTGCTGGTTGCTGGGATTTTCAGTCGGTTTTATGGATGTTGTTACTCAGCCTGGTTCTCTGATAAGCGTGTGTGTGTGTGTGTGTGTGTGTGTGTGTGTGTGTACGGCTGTAGAAGGAGACGGGCCGCAGAGCTTTGGCATCGTAGCGAAGCAACCGTTCATTAGTGTTTACTGGGCAACGTTTAGCCAGCGTCTCCACCAGTGCTGCTTCTGCGCTGACAAGAGGACAAACATCTCCTCCGTTTGACTTTCTAGAGCTGCTCATGTCACGAGGAGTGTTCGGCTTCGTTTTATACAAGGGATATTTGTCCTGATTGTTTCATAAGGTCAGAATGACATCAGAATAGACCGTTTACTTTCTTTCTGGTTTTCCTGCTTTCACTGTGGATGTGAATCAGTGCAGTTTATTCTTAATCTTTTTGAGAAAAATATACTGCCCGCATTATACTGTAGTTATACATTATTTGTTTTAACAAAAGTTTTTGTTCATTTTTAAAATAATTTTTTAAAATAAAATTCTAAATAAAATCAAATATATAGATTTAAAGGTTTGCCTATATTTATATATTTCATGTTATATACATTTATTTATTTATTTATTTATTAGAGATAATAAAAGATTATCAGCCAAAAATGGCGTTCGAGTAAAATGGTTGAAAATAGGTATTTTTATTCATTAATATTTTTTAGTAAAATAGTTAATATAGGTTTTGTTTATAATATATGCACACATTATGCCAGTAAAATGACTTATTTCTCTTGGCTTACATGTGAAAACATGGATATGGAAAAGTTCTCCGGTCACACATCATAACTAAACACAGTCTGTTAAAAAGCCCAAGCTTGTTACTCTTTCATTTTGAAAATGTTGCTAGAAATATGGCTAATGAAAACATTTGAAGGCAAGCTGTGAGGTGTTGTTTGATTTGAGTTTGGTTCTCCTCTGCGCTGGGATTCGATCCTTGTTGCCTTCAGCTTTATGAGGCTGAGGTTTAGTTTATGATGTTAATAAAAGAAATGACTGCTAAATGAATGCTGTGTGTCTGTGCGGGTTCAGGAGGCTTCAGCGTGTTCCTCTGACCGACTGAAGATGTGGGACCTCATCATGTTCCTGTGTTGTTGGGTCTCCTCGACCCCGTCAAACTCCCACAGGTGCTTTCAGAGATTTAAAGTTGTGTGCGCTCTAGTTTTGACCTTCCTGCTGCTTGAGTAGTGCATTGTGGCATACATCACTTCTGAACATGAGACTTTTACATCCGTCACAGTCTGTCTTTTAAAGTGAACAAATAAAACAGGAATTTCACTTAAATCCACTTCCAATTTCTGATTGATAAAATCATGTCCTGTATTTAAATATTAAAAATAAATAGATTTAAAATGCTACCCTATATTTTATTTATTTTTTGTTAATATTAATTTTTATTGTATTTATTTCTATATATTTTGTGGTTTTGATTGGCTACTTGTCATGATCCAGTCAGTTCCCAGTCCTGTTTAAATCAAAATTATAATTTAAATGTACAATTTAAATAATAAATTTCCACTTTTTATAATCCTGCCATATATTTAAAATATATTATAAATGTAAAAATATGTAAAATATACTTAGTCCTGCCCTGTATCTATTTATTTTCATGTTTACATTTAAATAATATATTTTTAATGGGATTAAAAACCCAATTATTTTCATGATCAAGTCAATTCCTTATAAAATAGGAATACATCTTTATATTAACTTTTACATTTATATGTAATAGTTTTCTTTTTTTTTTTCAAAGTTACTTTAAAAACCTTCTGTAAATATATATATATATATATAATTCGTTTTTTTTTACCCCTGCATATTTTGTTTTAATGACCTGTTTGTCATCATAAAAATAGCCATGTTTGTTGACACAAAATAAAAAAATACAAACAAACATTTTTCCATCGAATTCTGAGTACATACATTTTACAGTATATTGTATAAATCACACTTTCACAATCACACTCTGAAACTTTTTTTTTTCTTTCAAAGATAACAAAAAAATCACAAACCTATTTAAAGGAAAATGTAAAAAAGAAAAAAGAAAACCTTGTCCTCATGTTGCTCTAAACTCAAAAACCTCATGGGAACAGGCTGAACTTGATTGTTTTGACAGGCTGAAGTGTTTCTGTCATCAGTCCCGCATCCTGCTTGTTGTTTTAAAGGTTTCAGCCGAGAGCAGAGCGGATGATAATCTGACTCCGGATGGGGGGGGTATATTAGTTGAGTTAGTTGTCTAGCAGATGTGAAGAGAAGGACAGCAGTGCTGGATGACTGATATATTCATCATGCCTCATACATGCCTGTAAATAAATGCCTCTTGTTCAGACACATCAAGAGCAAACCGGCTCCACACCAGTTCACTTCATATCAGTCCTGTATAGTGTGCAAGGTTAGGAATGGTGTGGCCCAAATCACCGTATGGAAATATTGGGCACTATGACTTATAATTTGATATATAATTTTTTTTTTTTTTTTTTATAATCGATTTATTTGTTTCAGTTACAATTTTTCTGGATTTTTAAATAAAATAGTGATTTTAAAAAGTATTTCTAATTACTTAAAAACATGAAACAACTTAAACGTTTAACAAAAAAACTATTTTTAGTAGGGTCTTTTTTTTATTTTTATTTTTTATTGTGTTTTGACTTTTCTAGATTTGTGATTTTATGATTTAATTATTAATTACCAAAAACCGTATTAATCAAAATAAAACATAAAATATTAATTTCGCTGCATCTTTCAAAATGTATTTTTTAAATCATTTAATTTTAAATTGTTTTAAATTAAAACATAATTTAAAAAATTGTGATCTATTTAAAAAATATTATTAATAAACGGGGTTATTTAAGTGCATTCTGCTGTACAAAATTAATATACATTTTGCTAGCGTAATTTCTTAATGGTAAACCAAACTTTTATATCGGCGGATTGGAGTGATTGTAGTGTGCTTGTGTGTTTAGCTGACAATATCTTCCTCAAATGAAGTGACTCTGGAGATGAAGCTCATGTGTTCACGTCCTGATTCGTCCAGTCTGGTGACATGTTCCCTCTCTGACCTTGAGGAAGGGATGAGGCACGTCTCTGGCTCTGTTGTTGGGAAGGTCAGGCTTGGATGGCCACAGATGGATGTTTGAAACGCTGTCACTCATGATCCCAGTTTAGATCCAGCTTAACTGATGGGATCAGCTTTTAATGAGGAAAGTGTGCTGTGAGTTTAAACTCTGTCATAACCACGTCTATCTCTCATTTAGTTTTTCCATTCCTCTTCTAGCTAAGCTCAGTGTGTTTGAGGTGTATTATAATGGCTTGAGATGTTTCGGTTCCTCGATTGTTCGTGATATCAGGACAGATTGAGCAGCTTTTTCCAGCTGATGTCACTGACCTGTTCAGTCACATGACTCTGTTCCACTTTTCACAATCTAATCTGTTCCTGATGGATAAAATCCAGTCCTGCTTAATATAAATATATATATATATATATATATATATATATATATATATATATATATATATATATATATATATATATAATATATAATTTAAATTATTATTATTATTTTTTTTTTTTTGTAAATATTTTTTTTGATTTCTGATTAAATCTGTTCCTTCCCTAAATGTATTCTCTATGTATTTAAAAATCCAATCCTTTTCAAATTGGCAAAATCTAGTCCTGCATTGTGTAATTTTGTTTTATATATATGTGCATATGTGTTTACATTTTATTTTTTATTTTTTTATTTTTTCACATTTCTTTAATGGAATTTTCACTTTTCACAATCCAATAAATTCTGATTGATAAATTAAAATCCTTTATAAATTTACATTTATATACAGTATATTTATATTGAATAGTTTTCTTTTTTTAAGAACTTGAAAATATCCATTATAACTGGTGTGACATGAAAATACAAGCAAACATTTGTCTCTGAGAAGCTCCACAGAAGCTGTTTGGTTTTATTCTCCTCTGTGTAAAGACTTTGTTCCTGTGCTGTAGTAATCTGGTCAGGTATCGGGTTGTTTATTAGTCCGTACTAACGAGCGAGGCTGGTTTCTAACAGGCTGTCCGGTCTGATCTGATGAGGAGAACAGAAAAGCAGCGTCAGATTTAAAGGGTTAATGAATCACAGCCCCTCCAGCTGGGCTCTTGTTTCCTGAAGTTAGTATTTCATCTGTGTCTCACTGCGCTCCGGCATCAAGGGCCGAGAGGGTCAAAGGTCAGCCGAGCATCACTCATTCTTTAATCTTCAGCTTCTGTGAAGAGTTAGATTTTTAAAGGCCAGGTCTTTTTACTGTATTTTTTTTTACCTGTATCCCATTTTTAGAAAGTCAGAAAGAGCTTTTTTGCAAAGTATGTTTACACGCATATAAAAAGTACAGACATGCATAGAATTAAACCATAGATGAAGATGAAATATAACACTATTTTAAGAAGAACTGTAATTTTGACATCTGAGTCAGTGGGATGCGGTCTGGCGTGAGATGCATCGTCAGTAAAGTAGTGTTGTTAACTACAGCTAATTTTTTAAAAGCTGTTATAAAATGAAAGAAAAACTAGATGCAGTTAAATAAATGTAAAAAAAAAATAAATAAAAACACTGACAAAGCTCACAACAAAATAACCAAAAGTAACTAAAATTAAAACGAAAACTGAAAATACAAAAAAAAATATCTATATGTAAATATAAATTGATACTATTTAAATATTTTGATAATTTTTTTTTAATCTACTTTAAACTATAATAAAAAATTATGCTCTGGCAACTAACGGAAATAAACCATGTTTTATGGTTACATTTTATTTTTTAATTTGAGTTAAAAAAAAAATTGTCATTCTAGTAAACAGAAACTGAAAGAAAAATGCAGATAAATGGAAATATCAAAAACAACTAATAAAACAAAATAAGTAGTAAAAATGGCAAAGCATGTAACAAAATAACTGAAAATTAAAAAAAAATATATATATATTTAAATGTACCAAAAGTTTAAATTATGCCTAGGCAATTAGCAGAATTAAAATAAATTTTAGTTTTCATAAAAATTAAATAAAATAAAAACACACTTAAGCTAAACATTTTAATGAAAACTAAACTAAAAATACAAGAATATTTAGAAATAAATACTATTACTATATAAATAATACTAAAATAACATTGTGTCAAGCATCTAATAAAAGTCAAAACGGAGCATTCTATTCAAATATGTTGAAAGATTATTAGAAATGTTGAAGACTCTCCTGTCTCTCTTTTTTTTAATGCCGTTCAAATAAAAGGTCCATAAAGCTTTCAGACTCTGAAAAGGACATCAAAACATCATAACACACAGTCCATAGTCACTCACCCCATGTTTGAAGTCTTCACCTCACTTGATTTGAGTGAGGAACTGAATGCAGTTAAAGCCTGAAGTCATTGATTGTTTGTGTTTGATGCAGCTGACAGAAGGAGGAAAGGCAGCCAAAGCCAAGATCAGCGTCGGGGACGTCGTGCTGTCTATCGACGGCATCGCCACCGAGGGAATGACACACCTGGAAGCACAGAATAAAATCAAAGCCTGTACGGGAAACCTGAACCTCTCGCTGCTGAGGTAACACACACACACACACGTTTCTTCTATTGCTTGATGTTTCATGGCACCCAGAATATAAATGGATTTATGGTGGATATTGCAAATTTGCTTGAGAAATAATTGTAATCAATACAGGTGAATTATAGTATCACCAATTTGTGATCAACACTGGAATATTCTCCAGTCTTCAGTGTCACATGATCTTCAGAAATCATTCTAATATGCTGCTCAAGAAACATTTCTGATCATTATCAGTGTTAAAAACAGTTGTGCTGCACAATATTTCTGTGGAAACTGATACACTACCATTTAGTGTTGTCAAAAGACCCGGTACTTCGGTACTAAAAAATGTAAATGTGACTGCATCATGTTTCTTTAAGTACCGTTGGTACCGAGGACCCGGTCGACCCGGTTCTTGACGCTATGATTTCAGCGAAGCAGAAAACGCAGACGTAATCTCAGAATCCAGTCATAAAAATTAAAATTGACAATTTAATATGGACAGTCACAGAATTTGTCAAAGGTAGCATAAATGAATCAAATCAAATCTCCATATGGACCAGTTTCTGTAAATGTTAAAAAAATTAAAGTTAATTTTTCCATAAAGGCATTGTGCTAGAAATGTTACTATTATTTAGAAGAATGTATGTGATACTGCTACTACTGTAGAAAAAATTAAAAAAAAATTAAGCAATAAATCACACAATATTCCATGTTTTAATTTTAATAGCAAATCCCCTTTTTATTTTACCAAAAAATAAATTTTTGTTTAAATTTCATTAATTAAAAGACCAATTAAATTTGTGTGAAACTTGTTGACTGTTTTTCATAATTATATTACTTGTAGAAAACTTTAAACA
Source organism: Carassius auratus (assembly GCF_003368295.1). Taxonomy (NCBI): domain Eukaryota; kingdom Metazoa; phylum Chordata; class Actinopteri; order Cypriniformes; family Cyprinidae; genus Carassius; species Carassius auratus. The sequence continues at coordinate 18,215,843 of NC_039277.1, read as the reverse complement.
CTATTTTAAATGAGTATAAAGAATGGCATTGGTTTTATTTTTAGTGATAGTTTTTTTTTTTAATTAGCATATTTTTCTGTTTTGCTTTGGTACTGAAATTGGTACAGAGAACAGTGGATTTTCACTAATAAAAAGAAAATATTCACAATAAAAATTAATAGTTTTATTCAGTAAGGGTGCATTGAATTGATCAAAAGTGCCAGTAAAGACATTTTTAAATTGTTAGTTTGTTTTTTAAATAAATGCTGGTCTTTTGAACTTTCTGTTCATCTGTGAATCCTGAAGAATCTAATGCATCACAGTTCCAACAAAAATATTGTGTAGCACAACTGTGTTCAACATTGATAGATCAGATGAGGGATTGTGCAGATCCTCCAGAGCAGAAGAGCTGTGTGTGTTTGGAGCTCTCCGTGGGGTTCGTCTCTCCAGGGGTCTCTTCCCACGATGGGACACGCAGGATCTAATGCGCTCAACATGTTCGGATCAGACGCCTGTTTTTAATTCTCTCAAGGGTTTGAGCGAGTGTCCTGACCCCTGCTGAATCTTTAACTGTAGTTCAGTTCATCCATCATCAGTTATTTCAGTCCGTATAAGATTGCTCCGTTACAATTAAAGGACCGTTTACTCTTCATTTACTCACTGTTTATCTTTAGATCATTTACGTTCCTGCATTTCGGCTTATATCCGACTTGATATTCATTTTTATCAGTTCATGCATTTCCTGTTCAGTTCATCAGATCTTTCCAAAATCGAAGTGATTGTGGATAGATGCACTTAAGCTCCGAAAGTCAAAATCAGCGCTGAATCATTATAAAAGTGATATTCCTTCTAGAAGCTCACAGTTCTGTCATCACTTGCTCTTCTTCTGTATTTCTTTCTTCATTATTTTTGTAGAAAGTTGGTAACAAACAGTTTTAGTTCCCATTGACCTCCATTGTATTTTTGCACATGCTTTGGAAGTTAATGCGACCAGAAACTGTTTGGTTACCAACTTTCTTCAAAATATAGTTTATGTGATCCATATTTATTTTTTGATTTATTTTCATTGCTCAGGGTTTCTGCAGGTTAAGTGAGCTTTAGCTTTAACAAACCAAACAGATATATACCTATCAGTAGATTGTATTTTTGAAGGTGTAGCTATAGCTGGTCTCTCAGCGCAGCTCATATTTTTGAGTTATAGGCTCTTTAAAAGGACGTTTGTGGAAGAGAGATTGTGCAAGAGCTCTGGAATCTCCCATTAAAGTCTTTTAGTGGCGTTTTCATAGCTGTTGAACATTTGACAGTGAATCTGCAAAGACCATCAAACAGCACTTTAGCTTTACTATTAAGATAACATTGCATTAGGAAGAGCAGCATTTCCTCTGAAATCCCTGGGAGCCGTTTGAACCTAAACCACCCAGAATGCCGCGGTACAGGCCTCACCTCCACCATATTAATAAAGCACCGTCTGAACGGGTTTCTGAAGCCTGCATTTGGTGTATTTATGTCAAACCTGTTTTACATCACAAATGATTGAGTTATTCACATCTGAAGTGCTTTAATGTACTCGTTTGGATTAGTTGTGTTGGCACTGGTTCATTTGTGGCACAGTGTTAATTTTGACACCTTTTGCTCTCTATAATGTTGTTCCAAATCTTCCGTGCAAGATTTAGATAAAAAATAATGCGCTCCGACAAAAAATGGTTTTACGATATACAGGTTACCCATGTTTCATTATTTTATTATTGATTTTGTATTTTATTTTAGTTGCTTTTTTTTAAGCAATATTTTAATTATTTATTTTTATTTTATTTATTTTCTAGCATTTTTTTAAATATTTAATTATTTTAATTTAATTATTAAAAAATATGTAATGTGTTTTTTTGGGGGGTGGGATCACTTGATGTGTTGATTTTAATAAAAAAAAAGATTGATTTTGAACTATTGATCTAATGTGGCAAACATAGCACTCTGACAAAAATGGTTTTACTTTTATTTTATTTTTTTTTAATTTTGTTTTATTTTTAGTATTATTTTATATGTGTACTTTATTTAATGGGGGAATATAATTCATAATATTTTATTTTTGGATTTGTGAACATACAAAAAAAGTTTAACAATATAAAAAAAAATTCAATGTTTTGTTTACATTTTTTTTTCTTTTTTTTTTCCATAATTTTATTTTGGGGTGTGGGCGAATTAGTAATGTAATGGGGCAGATGATTTACTATTGTAGTTCCTCATTTCATAATCCTCGATCACTGCAGTAGTCTGAAAATGATCAGTGTTCAGATTGTTTTCCGTGCACACTCTTGTCGTACAGTACATACAGTTAACAGTGTCTCTGTTTTGTCTGATGCTGAAACAGCACAGTCTGTGGTGAAAAAGCGTGTGGATAAATCAAAGATTTGCATCGACATCTACAGATGATTTCAGAGCACATGTTGCTCCCCTTCTTTGTTTTCTGAAGGATGTTTCCAGACTGTGTTCATGAAGTGCTGTGTAAAGTGTGTGTTCGCAGCGGCGCCGGAGGTTTGGGACAGGTTTGCAGTGGCTCATGTCGGTCTGAACGTCCTCAAACCGCCGTCACCTGCTGGTCGCTGACGCTTCTGGGAGGTTCAGGGCTGCGTCGGCTGTTTTTACACACATTAAAACGCTGTTGTGTAGAAGGAAGTAGGTTTGTCTGCTCTGTGTATAGCTGTCTGATCATCAGATCTCCTTTTCCACTGACAAAAGCTAGAACTTCTTTGTGTATTTCCACTGTTGAAGAGCGCTTTCTGGCCCTCAAATGAGTGGAAATGTGGCTCCGACATTAAAACCGACATCGCCAATGAAGCAAGATGACCTGTTATTAAAGTTTTGACAGTCATAATATTATTTGTATGGACCATAAATGTTATGGATTAAAATACATTTATTTTATTTGTATTATTTTTATGCATATTTTAATATTTAACTTAGAATAATTAACTATTAAGAAGTATGTTTGGGAAAATGTAACCGTTGTATTAGACTTCTTTTTACTGCTTGGAAAAAGATTAAAATGAATTTAGTGTAGAGAATTGACACTTGAAGTTGTAAACCTCTCGCCCTTTTATTTCCATCAAAAGATGTGTAACAGAGATTAAGTCCTTCCTTGTGAAGAAGTTCCTCATTCCTGTGTTGAAAGTGTAGCGTGTGTGTGTGTGTGTGTGTGTGTGTGTGAAGAGGAATCATTAAAACAGAAGAAAGTTTACTTGCATAATGTGACACTTTCGGTGAAACCAGAATTAAAACATGTATGATGCAATCGATTCTAGCTATGAAATGGTTAAGTGTCAGGTTGATGAGCGATGCATTGATGAATTGCTCAAAATTAGATCAAAGTGTATTATATGTAGTAAACTGAGCAGGGCCGTGCAGACACCTTTGGAGGGGCAGGTGCTCAAAGTATAAAAGGGGCACATGGAACAAAGCTTTAAATAATGCGGTTCAAAATAGCAATACAGCAATCTACTATTTCATTATCAATCTATTATTTTAACCATCACTACTATTCTTGCACCTAATCAATAAGTCCACCTTAAATATTGATTCAAAACAATAAACAACTGAGTCATGCTATGAAAGCACTGTGTAACTTATATAGGCTTATGTTTTATTTATTTTTCCTTTTTATTCAAAACAATTCCAAACATGCTTAATATATCAGGAAATATCTCGATTCTCAAACGTGTAAGTAAACGCGTTTTGCACGTTTATAGATTGTTATTTGATCAATAAATGGAAAGGTAGGGTAATCGATTAACTACACATAAAACCCCGACTTTTTACTTAAGTGCCATATCATGCCATAAAATATTTTTAATACGACTGAATTTGCATTTAATGTAAATTTTTAAACAATATTGTAAGTTACTTATTTTAACACTTTCATTTTAGTCTAGCCAGAGTTCAGGCACTCTCAAAAACTCCCATTACAATCACTGAAGCACTTTATATTACATTATGCACATCAGGATTTTTTTATGTTTTTTCTTTCTCTCTCTCTCTCTGAAGAAAGAATTCGCTAAATAATTCAGTCAGCGAGCAAGTGAACAAAAACAGCATGTTTCATGATGACTCTTCTGCACGTCTCCGATTGGCCATTGCATTGGCGCAACAGAACCGTTGATTGGTTATCATCATGAAGCGCTGTACGAACGTCTCTGGCTCAGCGCCAGCCAACGAACACAGATTTGAATTTAGCAGCTGATGCTGAACGATCTAATCACAACAGTGTGATTTTATCAAATATAAAATATATAAAATATATTTAAATATATATATAAAATATAAAAAATATTATTCTGCTGTTTTTTTGTTTGTTTGTCGTTTGGAAGCTGCATTTAAAATCAACTTGGCTCAGAAATCTTTGAATGGGCATGACACCTCTGCCCTCAATGCCTGTGAAACGTTTCTCCCTCAAACAGCACACTAACGTTACTCTACACTACAGGCTACACACCGCAATATAAACAACATATCTGCATGTTCTCACATCACGTCGTTCTTGTAAAATAATAATAAGTAAATAAATATCAAAATCACTTCACTGAGAATGAATCACCACTTACCAGCTTCCGCGGTGTTGAAAATAATATCCTCTGACAATTAAAAAATGAGCGTGCGGCGTGACGAATCGCCCCGGTCAGATGAGGAGGTCGTCGTCGTCAGGTCAAAGGTCATCATGTTGGTCATCTTATTTACGGCTAAATAATTATTCAAAATTGTACTAATATTTAGATTGGGCATGAGCAGGCATTCACAAAAGGAAACGTTATGATTAAAAAAAAAAAAAAAAATTAGAGGAAATTTTGCTTTGACAAAAGGGCACTTTGGGCACTAAAGGGCAAAGGGGCAGGTGCTCAAGCACCCAACGCCCCCCCTCTGCACGTGCCTGAAACTGAGTTGATATGTGTTAGATGTCGACACGCTTGAAACGTGTTTGTTCAGGAAAGCACAGAAAATATCACCGTTAAAAAATGAAATCTGATCCACACTCCTGAAGGTTTCTTCTTTAACTGGCCGTAAATATGAACTTCATAATCATTTATCATTAACACAAGCTAACATATCACTTTAATAAACTGGTTTCATGAGCTGATTCGGTGTTTTGGCAGGAACACTAGAGTAAAATAGCTCCGGAAGCGTAAGTGCTGATCGGTGCTGGTAGACTCCAGTGTGTTTGTGTGCTGAAGTCATCACAGTAAGCGTCCGTTCTCTATTTAGAGGAGATTTCTGAGACGTCAGGAGGCTCTTAAATAAAGTGCAGATTGTTCTTCTTCTGAAAACAGCTGAAACACAGATAATGCTGTTTGGCTCGCAGCTTATTCTGGAAAACTCCACATGAGGTGATTATATGATGTTTCCATCTCATAGCTGTTCATGTCTCTGTGGAGCTGACGCTCGGCTGGTTTCATCAGGTGTTTGCCTCTCGTCTCTCAGCTCCTGTGTGATGCTGTTTTTCCCTTTTCTACAAAGTCTTTCTGATCATGTCCAAACCCACCAGCCTCGCAGATTCACTCCTGACCAGATGAGCTTTAAAGATTGAGAAATACTATTTTATTTATTTTTTATGACTCTTGACTAGGTTTTATTCAGCTACACTGTTCGCTATTAACATAAACAATGATGTTCTGTCATGATGACATAAAAATTTCACTGATCTAAGTTTTTTTTTTTTTTTTGCTTTTATATAAATTAAATTTTTAATTTTTTTTAATAGCTACTAACAAAAACCATGATGCTCTGTTACGATGACAACATCAAATTTGAATTGATTCATTAAGCTCAAGTTTATTTTGCAAGAATTTATTTTATTTAACTTTATTTTACTGTCAGCTACAAACAAAAACCATGATGATGTACTGATAAATTCAAAAGTTTCAATCAAAATATAAAAAATATATACTTAATGTTATATATTACATGTGGCAAATGTATTTTTCTTTGCTTTATTTGTATCGGAGCTACAATAAAAACCTGTGTGTGTGTATACAGTATGTTATATTAATGTATATATTTTTAATTGTTATTTTACTTAGAAAAAAAAAATCTAAAATACAGTAAATTAATTAAAAATCATGTACAAAACTTTTATTTTTATATTTTATTTTTTTGTATTTATTTTGATAAATATATACATTGTATTTCATTTTTCTGTAGTAATTATAATCATCTTAACTTAAATGAACTGTATTGTATGTTGTACATACTTTGTGAAATGTGTGTGTGAGACTGATACGCTGCAGAAAACCGGTCTCAGTTTCATGTCATGCGTCTGTCTGTTGATTTTGGCTCATGTGGAGTTTTGTTCCACCTCCTGCATTTTTCCCAGCGTGTCCCGTCAGTGTCACACCCCTGGAGCATCCTGTTAGCTTTAGTTGTGTGTGTTTGTCATTTGTTAAAACAGTTTCTCCTGTCCCAGCTAATCATACAGAAGCATTGTTTTTGCTTTTTGCTTTCTCTAACAGGATCTGAATGCTAATGTAATTCATGTAATAAATTACATTCACCCTACAGCATCATAATTAGATCAGAACGACACACATTTTGAAAGGAAGCAGTTGTTAGTTTCAAGAGAATCTGCTCGTGGTCATGATGTGTGTTTGGTCGCAGTGTTGAGGGCCGTTGAAGTGTGTCTGAATTCATGGTGATTTTGGTGTGCACGCTGATTATTAAAGTGAACATGGCTGCCCATTGCTCCAGGTGTGTGTGTGTGTGTGTGTGTGTGTGGGTGTTCACTTGGATGGGTGAACACACACCTCTTAGCGTTTTTTGTGTCCTTCATTTCATGCTAAAATCTTGGTTCATTATGTAATTATTTAGGATGTTATTATGTAATCACTATTTGTAGCCTGCACTGTTTCAAAAGTAGAGTCGAGTTTCAAGACTTTGTAATTTATTGAACGCAATATATTTAGTGTTTCACATCCCTTTGCACTCTCTGGAGCACTGTTTGCTGCTTTTATTTAATTATTCTATTATATTTATTTGTTTGCTTGTTCTTTGTGGTTCATTCTTTAAAGACAGGATCTGCAGGTTGATCTGGGCTGCTTCCAAACTGTCTGCTTCTTCACTGTTTTTAGATTTTTTCATTTTCATCTTATTGTCTTTTATATATATATATATATATATATATATATATATATATATATATATATATATATATATATATATATATAAAAATATAGATTATTTGTCTTTTTAAATTTAGTTTTGTTTTTTTTTGTTTTATAATTGTTTTATTAAATGCGTGTGTGTGTGGTTATGTGTATGTGTGTGTGTATATATATATGTGTGTGTGTTTTGTATTTCATCTATTTTTTTTTTTTTTTTTTTTTACTTGATTATGTATTTGCCGTTTTCTTTTTATGTATTTATTTTTTTACTTCTTTTTTTTTAATTTTATTTTATTATAGATTTTTAGTTTATTTTATATTTCATGTATTCTATTTTGGTGAACCAGGATCTTTTTTCAAAATATAGCGGCTCAGGTCAACCTGCTGATTCTTCTACACTGTCTGCTTTTTTAACGTTTCGTTTAGTTTAGTTTCTGTGATGCCAGCGTTGTGCCACAGATGCTTAGTTTGAGTTTGCATCGATATGAACGAGGGTTGTCACCATAAACAAAAGTTACGATACTATAACAGCTGAAGTAACACGATACCAAGAAGTATCGCGATACCACGCCATATTGTACAAAATGTAGCGAAATGTCAGAAATACTAAGATATAAATAAAAACAGAAATGCATTTTAAAATTCGGTGTTTAAGCTGGTAGTTTAAAAAATCTTTTCAGTCCCTCTCTCTAGATAGCGCGAATAATATGCAACTCCTTTCTGTAATGTTAAACAGGACACCGTCAAAAATGAAGATAAATAATTTAAGTTAAATAAGTTCCACTAACCTTTGTGTACTCTTGCAAAAGATGTGAGATGTGTCCGAAGTCTTCCAGTCTAATTCCATATTTTACTGTGAGTTGCTCTTTTTCAAGAGATTGCCTTGTATTTAAATTCATTGTATTCACAATCAGATCAGATGCTTGTTGGGAAAAAACACATCACAAATATGTTATAAGGAGCAAGATCTACACAGGTTTTTTTTTGTGCGCTTAAAGGGCTCCGCAGAAAGACGACAGTAAGAAAACAAAAAACGCTATATTGTTTATTTGCAACACAAGTGTTTGAACGTCTTACAGCGTTTTAGCCACATACAACAGTACTTACGGTAGAACCGTAATGATGATACTACCGTTTAAAAAATACAGTGGCACCGCCAGTATTTTTAACCCTTAGCATCGCGATACTACCGTAGTACCGGTAAACCATGCAACCCTAATATGAACAGGATGATTCTTAACAGACCGGATCTGTAGGTCGACCTGAGCGGTTTCCTCTCTGCTGCTTCTATTGTTCTCATCTGTGCCTTTGAGTTCTGATTATTGCTCTTTGTCTGAGTGCCTTCGACTTCCTCCTGCAAGTGTTTTCTTTGTGCTGCCAGTGCTCCACCTTTGCCCATTATTAAGAGCTGGACCACAAAAGAACCGGCCTTACAGAAACGCTCGGTCTTCCTAATATGGAAGCGTCTGAGGATCCGCAGTCACAGCAGTTTTTGTAGGAAGTGTGGCCTGTTTGTCGCCTGCTCGAGGATGGAGGTTATTTACGAGGAATGCGGAGGTCGTGACGGACGTTATGCTGATTAATGAGGTCAAATGAAGCCGTCTAGACGGTGTGACGAGAATCAGCTGATAAATGAGAACGTGAAGTATGTTTGTGGGTCCGTGAAAAGCAAAACATCTCCAAATGCACAAACCCTGATGCACTTTGACTGGAGGTTTGTTGACACAGTCATAGTTCAGACTGTGTTCACATCACAATGGTGGGAAAATGAGTGCGGTTTAATTCATCATGTCCGTTTAGCTTCTTAATGTACATTTATTTAGCATTTTTTAATTTTTTATTTTTTTTTTCAGTCTGATCAAGTTCTCTTTTAACTGTCTTCTGATAACTAAAGCTGCATTTATTTGATAAATACTGTAAAAAAGAAAAAAAGAAAAAGTGAAATATGAAGTTTTCTGTGTGAATCTGTAAATGGAAATGTGTCTTGAGTGATTTCTCCCATTCGTTTTTCCTCAACTCTGATATAAACTCGATCCCAAACATGGATCTGATCCTTCACTGTCATGAGGGAGATAAACAGAGCCTCCTAACCACCTCGAGATTCATCTGGAAATCTCATCAGATACTACATGTTTATGTCTCATCAGAGGCTGAAGTCGTGGTTTAATGGTGTGAAGACCGTTTGTGTGGTTGTTCCTGCGTGGCCTTCAGCTCTTGGCAGCAGTGAACAGGGGATGCTGGGATTGAAAGCCATAGTTTGCTCTCTGCTTTATTAATGAGCGTGTAATGTAGCGTACAGTTTGTTTGAGTGGCAGCCAGAATAAAGTCCTTATTCAAACCACATCACACACAGGATCTGGACTTCTCTGTCATACTTATGCTGTTATTTACATATTGACTTTTATTAATTCAGCACATCATTGTTCTAGAGTCATGAGGTGTTAAACATCTGTTCTGTCTTTACAGATCTTCCAGTGCCACTAAAACGGACACCCCCAAGGTACGAAAACTTCAAACTACATAATTATATGTAATGCGTGTCCTAACCAGGCTCAGACTTGTAGATTATAGTATCAGGTTATTTGGCAGTAAAATGTGATTTAAAAAAAAGTTTAAAAGTACAAAAAAGTGATTTTATATATATATATATATATATATATATATATATATGGGGTCAAAATATAAACTGAAATATGCACATTAAATAAGCTGATTATATACCAACCATTTATAAACTTTCCCTAATAAAAATTTTAGTGACATATAGCATCAAAGAAGCAGCGCAATGCTGTTCGAAATGACAAAATCACAGCCATTAAGAGTTTATTTTTATATACGGCAACACTTGGATCAGTGAGATTTCACTGTGGGCGGGGCCTCCTAGTGCATCATGGCAGAATATAAATGAGGCGACCAATCAAATGTCTCGTCACATCATGTCTGGAGCTCTGTGTCTTTGCATCACACCTGGTTAAGACACGCATGCTGATGAAACGCCTGATCTGCTGCATGACGCTGAAGATCTGCGTCCCCTCATTACAGTCCGGTAGCAGGAGAATATTTCAGTTTTACAGTCCCATTTATTTTAGTTAACCGAAAAGAAAATCTTAAATGAACTAAATTAAAATATTAAACAACTTTAAACTTATTTTATACTAGTTTTCATTTTCATTTAGTTTTACTGGATTTACTAAAGTAACTAAAGCTAAAACTGAAATAAAAATGAAAAACTATAGACGAAATAAATATATTGTAGACACACACAAAAAAAACATGGGGAAAAAACACACAAATTGAATATAAAAAATGTAAATAGAAAAATAAAAACTCATTCAATGCATCAATAAAAACTATAATTTTAATATAAAATAACACAGATTCACTATAAAATTAACAGCATAGACATATCTACATTTTATATTTATTTAATAATTTCTATTTTCATTTTAATATGAAAGTTTTACTGGTTTTATTAGTGTTTTTTAAATGTCTATTTATATATTTATTTAAATTGTATTATAATTTTATTTTATAATATAATAATATAATTTATTTTATTTAATATAATAGTTTAAATTTGTATTTCAGTTTTAATTATTTTAGTACATAAAGTTAAACTAAATAAAAATTTGGAGCTAGGTAAAAAAATTTTATTTTTATTTCAGTTAATGTTTATTGTATTTCAAGAAATGGAAATGTTCTTTTATGGCTTTAGTTAACTATAATAACCCTTATAATAATGTGAATTAAAATGCAATTTTAATATAACATTAAAGCACATGAAAGAGTTCTTTAGGGCTGTAATGAGGGACTCCTGCATGTGTGTGCTGTGTGACGTGAGCATGTGCTGCATGTGTGTCATCACTTCCTGTAGGAGGAACCGCTGGAGATCATAAAGCCCGTGCCCATCAGCACCCCCGCCAGCCTCGCCCCGGGCAGCAGTGCATACAATAAGACGGCACGACCCTTCGGCGGGACCCCTAGCACCGTCAGATCAGTCAGTCCGTCCCCAGCCGCCCCCAAAGCATCCATCCCCTCCATCCCCTCCGCCTCCTCTGCGTTCACCCCAGCTGCTCCGTCCCAGCAGCCTCCTCAGCCTCCCTTCCCACTGGGAGCCAGCCGTGCTGTGTCCTCTCCAAGCTCCGCCCCCAAACCTGCCTCCGGACACTCCCCCTTTGCTAACTCCTCCTCCACGTCCTCCTCTGGCTCCTCCTCGCCGGCGAGAGTGCTGGCTCCGCCCCCTGCTCCCGCGGCTCCTCTTCCGTCCGTCTATAACACGCCCATCAACCTCTACTCCAATGAGAACGCGTGTGAGGTGGCCATGGGCCAGAGACGCGGACTGCTGGAGAGCAGAGCCCCTGGGGAACAGCACAACGGGTAGGTGGCCAATCAGCCTCTACTTCCTGTGCTTCATACTTCTGCTTCCTTGTTTTCTTTCTCACTATTCTCAGAGGACTTGCTTCGATCTGTAATCCAGAAAGGGCTTTAATATCGTGGTCTATTCGGAGTTATTCTGTGAACAGTATTTGAGACACTTCTATTTACACAGAAAATAATCTTAACTAATGAGGCGTTTAAAAACCGAGCGACCGAGCAGTATAGATAGATATAAAAACTAATAAAAATGACAAAAACACAACATAATTACTTAAACATCAACTATAATTAAACCAAATTTTGTTTTATTCATATTTTAAGGTTAAACTAACTGTAAAAGAAAAATGTTGCCGTGGCACCTTGATGAAATAAAAAGTTTAAGTTTATATATATATATATATATATATATATATATATATATATATATATATATATATATATATATATACTTTTTTAGTACTTTCAAAAAATTAGAAAATATTTCTACGTATTTAAAATTTTTTGTTTATTTTATGTAATTATTATAAAGCACATTAAGTGCCATTTGCTACATAAAATACTGCATATTATCAGTCCAGAAGTCACTCATTAGGAATTGTTTAGAAATGTCATAAATGTAGTCTTTGCACCACTAATGCTGCCAAATGGAACAGTTCCCTTTCCTTCTATTGGTCAGACAGACAAGTAAGCCCCGCCCCAAGCTCACATTATTGGTCATTAATTACAGAGTCTTGATTTGATATATTAGATTTGATAAATATCTTTTGCTTAAACTGTGGATATAGAATCCATGAATGTGATCCAGCTGGAATTAAAATCAGGAATATAAATCTTGTGTTTTGGTTAAAGCAATTAAAAATTAATTATACGGTAAAATGAGTGTGTTATTTGAGTTGTAAAGTTTCTAAACCGTTCTTTTGATGTGGGACTATGTTTAAGACAGATGAGATCTGCTCGTCTGTTGCTGATGTGTAATTGCTGTTTGAGTTTGCTCACATAAACAGTACTTTATAGATAATTACATCACACGCCTTCAGTTTGACTTATTTTCTGTGGTAGTTTAGAGCAAGTCACAGAGCTGAAGTTGTAAATGAAGCAGAATATTTCCTCTCAAGTTGTGTTCGGATGGTGTCAGAGAGGGAATCGCAGTCTCTGGGATGTTTTGAACCGCTCTCTGTGGGGAAGCGTGTGGGAAAATTGGGAGCAAATGTGAGAAATGATGGTTTTCCAAAACAACTGGTTGAGCGAGTAACCGTCTGAGCAAAAGAATCCAAATCAAATTCAGCCCTGTTAGTCCTTCAGTGAGTTCATGTGCATTCAGCATGAGTGTAAAAAAAAAAATAATATATATATATATATAATATTATTATATTGTTGTATTTATTACTATCTTTTGCTATATTTATTTTAGATTTTAAATAGTTTTTTTTTATTATTATTATTATTATTATTATTGTTGTTGTTATTAATTTAATTTTCCATTGATTTTTTTTTTTTAGAATTAAATATTCAGTTATTACATTATCTTTTAGTTTATTTAATGTAAAATGTATAATTTATTAATACATTTTTATTAAATTGTCCTATATTTATTGTAGGTTTTATTTTTTTATTAATAATATTAAATTATCTTTTTCGATATGAATTTAGATTACAATTTTGAATTGCTATTATGTTAGATATAATTTTTTTGTTATTCATTGATTTATTTTATTTGTATTCACATTTAATATTAATGTATTAAATTATTATTACATTATTATCTTTTGCTATTTATTTTAGATATTTGTTGTTGTTGTTAATATTATTATATTGTACATTTGTTTTTTATATTTTTTATTATTTATATTTAAATATAAAAATATTAAATTTATTATTGTCCTTTGTTGTATTTAGTTTAGATATTTAAAATAGTTTATTATTATTATTATTATTAATAATAATAAAAAAATGTAGATTTAAATGTAAAATCTAGATTTAAAAGCCCATATTTTGAATGCATCTTCACTCTATGTGGTCTTGTTTTCATAGACTGGTTTTATTTACTTGTACACTATAGTTTTGACATGTAAGTCAACAGCAGATCAAAGAAAGCTCGTAAAGCGCTTATGAGTCCGTCATCTTCTGTGTGAGAGCGAGTGTGTTCCCTCTCATCTGGTTTCTCTGATCCCAGTAAACAGACTCGCATAAACAAAACCAACAAAACATTCTGCTTGAAAAACTGACCAGAGGAGCAGAGAAGCGAGCTCATGTCACAGGTTCTGCTTCCTGTTGAATGTTAACATGTAAAATGCGTTGAGTTTATCAGCTTTTGAGGTCTGATGGAAATAACAGATCAAAATATT
>NC_039277.1:18184500-18199500 GCF_003368295.1 Carassius auratus | reverse complement strand
ATATATATATATATATATATATATATATATATATATATATATATATAAACATTCAAATATTTTTAGAATATTTTTGCAATTCCATTTTGTGCAAAGTTTAGGTTTGTTTTAGAAGAAGAAAAACATTTCCGTTGCATAAAATAAAACGAACATTAACTGTATATTAAATATATAAAAGCTAAAACTTGTTTTATTTCCGGTAGTAAGCAAGGATTAATTTCTTGTTCATGTAGTATAACTTGATGTACTAAAAAAAATGACTTAAAACTATAAAAACAAAACAAATGTACTAATTTTAGTACTTAAATGTAAACCAGTATTAAAATTTAAACCGAAAATATAAATATAACAAATATTCATTATATTATTTGAAACAAAATAAACATTAACTGAAATAAAATATTAAGATTAAATTTATTTACATTTCCATTAGTTAGGAAATATTTAGTTTTCATTTAATTGAACTTGTAGTAAAATAAATAAAAAATAAAATAAATAGAAACTATATAAACATATTAAAAATGTATATATAAAAATAAGAACACAACAATAAAGTACTAAAAGTAACTAAAATTGAAAACAAAAATATAAAAACAATCAAAATATAAATACAAATTATAATGGTATCTCAATACTAAACACTGATTACTAAAATAATTTAATCTAATAATAAAATATTTTCATTTAAAAAAATGTCAGCACTTTGTTTTAGTAATAATATTGCTACTATGACAAATACGTTTCTCCATATTGGAATTAAAGTATTTTTTAAATCAGTTCATAAGATACTTTATTAAAGCGATATTTAGTAATATTGGGACGCATTTTTAACTACGTTTGCATGCAGAATTAAACTTCACTTTTTTTATTTGCACAAAGTATAATGATATCTCTAATAAACATCAATAAATAAATGTAAAAATGTATAACAATATTTCCATAGTGAAAAAAAAAATGTTATAATGAAATGTGTGAGTGAGAGTGTGTGTGTGGTCATGTGATGTTGTTTGTATGATGATAATGTGTGTGTGTGTGTGTGTGTGTGTGCATCAGGACCGCCCGTAAGCCCGTGCTGGAGCCGGAGGGGAACCACGTCTCTGCTCCGAGTGACTCCAGTAAAAAGCGTCTGATGGAGGACACGGAGGACTGGCACCCGCGCACCGGCACGTCTCAGTCACGCACCTTCCGCATCCTGGCGCAGATCACCGGCACAGAGAACGGTACACACTCACACAGCCCTGCTTTACACGTCCTAAAGCTGCACAGCACAACTCTGAACGTCTCCTGCTTCTCTCCTCTAGAACAAGCTCAGGAGAACCGGCCGGGGAAGAGGTAAGTTCTGCTGGCCTGAGTCAGTCTGTGTTCAGATCCTGCGCTCAAGGGGATTGTTAGTAATCAAACGGGATTGTGGGTAATCAGGGCACGGCAAATGTCTTCAGTTGTTCATTCATTCATTTGACTCTTTCAAACAGCTGATTGAACGGCTCTCTTTTGCCACTGAATCATTATTTCACTCGATTCATTCAGAAATCGTGTGTTGTTTGAAGACGCACATCAGTTCAGCTATGGCTTTAATAGATAATAAATGTGATATCATGTGATCTAGATATCAGCAGATGAATACTCCTGATCACTTTGTTGGTTTAATACTAGACTGTTTCTCTAAGAGTAGCTTCACGTTTCTCAGTTTCCTCTCAGAAGCGTGTAATATTTGAATAGCTATTACTCATTCCCTGCGGAGCGTTAATCCGTTTGTTCCTCTTCTTGTCCCGTCTGTCCTGTCTGTGTCTGTGCCGTCGGACCATCAGGGTGACCCGAGTGGACCCAGAGGTGGTCCGGCCTCAGTACAACAAGCTGAGAGACTGGCATCACGGGGTCTCGGCCCGCGTGCTTAATGTGCAGTAGACCCGCCCACACCTGTCAATCACAGAGTGACGGTCATGTGACACGAGGAGTAGATTGGTGTTCTAGTCTGTGTTCACTGCTCTGATGCTCCAGTGTTTCTCTCTGAATCCTCCAATAAAGCTTTTCTTCCGTCTCTCTGCATCTGGTGTGTTTCTTCTTTCCTCTGTTTTCTTTTCTTCCTGAACTCTGTTTGTTGAAACTGCTTACGTTGCCTTTTTTTTTTTTTTAAAGCAATTAATACTTAAACTTATCAAGGATGCGTTCAGTTGATCGAAAGACACAGAAAAGACATTTTATAATTTTACTAAAAATTTAGATAAATGCTGATAAATGCTGTTCTTTTGAGTCCTGAAAAATAAAATGCATCACTTTTTGCACACAAATATTGTGCAGCACAACTGTGTTCAACATTGATGACATCCCTCTCTCTGTATTTCTCTCTCGTTCAGTTTCTTTATGTCACCTTTATCCTCAGGAGCTCACAAAACTGAATGACACACTGGAAACTGAAGAAATGAAATGTGTTTCAATCAAAGCTCTGTGTAATGTAGAGAGAGAGCTGAGGGCTGGTTAGATATGAATGCATCTATTCACTTTAATGCACCTTCAGTGTTGGCCACAGGCTGTGAAAGACTGCTGCACTTCTGTTAGCGGACAGTAGGGGGCAGCACTGCACTGGAGTTCAGCTTATTAGTGAAGGAGGAATAGTGCTCTGATGAAACCTAACACTTCTATATAAAGTATAAATTGTGAAATATTATTATCATTTAAAACAGCTGTTTTCTGTGTGAATCTGTTAAAGTGTAATTTATTTCTGTGATGCTCCGCTGTATTTTCAGCATCATTCCTCCAGTCTTCAGTGTCACATGATAGATAGGAAGATATATAGATAATTACAGATAATTACATTTATATACACATATAAAAAAAATTTAATTTAGAAATTTTTCTTCATATTAAAAAAGAAATACATTTACCTCTCAAATTCTCCTTACCATAATATTTGGTTGTTATTATTTTTTCTAGATAGTGATTCTGATTATACTTTCGTTACTGTAATACAATAAAAAAATATTATTTTATTTAAATCAGCATTGATTGTGATGTAAAATTTTTACAATTTAAATATATTCTTTTTGAGCAATTTAAAGCAATGAAAATTTGATTATCTTTCCAGATGTTTAATTATAAAATATTTATACAGAATTTTTTTTTCTTATAACTTCATCATGCAACTCTTTGCTCACATGAGGTGCATGAATTGTTTAACATATGTTCTCACACACAGTATTTTCTGTAAAGCAGAATATAGTTTTTCTTTCTTCTCATTTCGGGTGAAGTGTGACCCGCACATGTCTTGGACAGGTTTCGGGACACATCTCAGCAGCTATTCTTTATTTGCCATTGGTTTAGTTCATTATCAAACCATCTGGGACTGCTGTGCTTGATCAGTCTGCTCATACATGCTTATAAGTGACTGTAAACGACATTCAAATGAATCAGGCTTCAGAAGATGATCTGAATGTGCTCGCAGAGGTTTCTGATGCATGTTTTGTCATCTAGCGGGGTTTAAAGTCCCTTTATTTCTGTCTCTGTCTCCAGCGAGGCTTCAGAGGAGCTTCAGCCCAGTTCTCATGCCACGTCTTCAGTCAAAACCATGAGTAAAGCGTCCGCTGGAGCCCCGCGGCAGGGCAACGGTGTCCCTCCAGCTTCAGCCAAGAGCAGCGCCGCAGGTCAGACCTTCAGCTCTTTACTGATCACTTCCTGTTTGTTCCTTAAAGGGACGGCTCACCCCAAAAAAACAAGCATTCTGTCATTCTTTCACTTAGGTCAGGTTTGAGTTTTTTAATAGGAGTGAAAGAGTGAATTCTGTCTGTCTCTATTGCAGAGTAACTCCAGTATTATTTATATACTATTTTAGAATATTTATTGATATTTTGAATTATTTTTTCATATACACATACGTTTTTAAAGTAATTATTAATATTATTATAGTTTTATTATATTTAAAATGTTACTTTTTAATTATAAATCTCTCTCACACACACACACACACACACACACACACACACATATATAGCGTGCTGCAGACTGATGCTTGGAGTTGATGCTTGTAATCGAGAGCTGTGTTTTATTCAGAAGACTCGACTGAATGATTAGAATCGCTTCACAGTCAGACGTGTTTAGTGGAGTTTCTCAGGGTGAATGTTCGCTCTGTGGAGAGGCTGATGTATTACACAGAGCCGCTGTATTGTGGGCATGTGTTTGGTGTTTACCCATCATGCTCTCTGGGGGCTCTTAAGAGCAGTGTGCTGACAGGCGTTGTGGCTGGAGTGACGGCTGAACACTGGTATCTGTGTGTGATGTGTGTGTGTGTGTGTGTGTGTGGAGCGGGCGTCACATGCACCAGATTCCTGGTCTGCTCGGGGCGTTCACCAGGAGCTGCGGGTCACCGGTTCGGCTGGAGAACACCTCCTCAATCATTCGTTTCTCTGAGGAACCTGCAGCCTCTCCTTCACACGCTCACAATAACTTTATTTTTAACACTAAACTAGCTTTAAGTGTTTTTATATATTTATAAAATGTATTTTTTAAAAATATTTATAAATCTGGACTGTCTGCAGTGTTTTATACTACTCTTTTTTTTTTTTTTAGTTTATAATATTTAGTTTATAAAATGTCTGTTTATAATAAAATATGTCATAAAGGAAAAAGAAAAAAAAGTAATAAAATAATTTATATAAACAAAAATATTATTCTTAGTATCATATTCAAGGATTTTTTTTGTTTTTCTGTAAAAATTCTGTAAAAAAAAATTCAAACCAGAAAGAAATTGCTTTCTAGTTTTCATAAAAACATAATTTATATATATATATATATATATATATATATATATATATATATATATATATATATATATATATATATATATATATATATATATATACACACACACACACACCTACACACACAAACCTACAAACACAAATTATTGTTTTACAATTTTATACTGTGATTTTAATGTATGTAAATACTACACACACACAAACATACATATAAACACAATATATTATTATTATTATAGTTCATACATTATTATTTTTATGAAGAAATACACTGTTTCAATTATAAATTGATAAGATTTTAAACTTAGTATTATATTTAAAAATATGAAACTATTTTAATGTAAAATAAGGAATTGACTATGTATTCAATTGTATAAATTTTTTGTAACATTATAATAGTTTTATATTTTAAAATCTAAAATTTGCCTTGTTCCCACATGTGCAATGACAATAAAGTTGAATATAATCTTATATAATACTACAAGTTTAAAATATGAATAATTAATCATATGAATAATTTTTTCTATTTAATTTATTATAGTAAAAATTTATATTTTAATCTAACTTTATTTTAAAATGTTTAAATTAGAATTTTATTGTATTGGGTTACTATTGTATTTTAAAATATGGTTAAATAATATTAATATTTATTTATTTTTTATATTATCGTTTCATAATAATAAACTTAAAACATATAAATATATAAAATGTTAATATTTATATACGTACTTAAAATGTAAAGAAAATATGAAAACTCACTAGACCTAGTCTAGTTTAGTATAGTTAGTATAGTATCTTTTGGCTTGCAGAACGGTGTTTTTGTGAAGAAAAGCCCTCCGTAGTCGACCTTACGATCGGAGACCTGCTCCGTTTCCTCCTCAGCTGACAGGAAGTGCTCATCTTATCTCACTTCAGTCTCAGGAAGTGACGATTCCTTCAGTAGAAACCCGTGCTGACTCAGCTGCTGTATCCTTGTGACCTTTGACCTCAAATAATAAGTATGCACACATTTATTGGCACATCAGTTACTCTGATTTCTGATCAGAAAACACTAGAGCTTAATTCTCAAAGGTGTGTTGAAGATGTCGGTCTCACACACACACACACACACACACACACTTCCTGTACGAGCAGATCTATTCTCATCGGCTCGGGAACCAAGAGTGCATTCGCTGCTTTGAATCTGAATGAGCCGCTGTGTGCTGCGCCTCCGCATGACCTCTGACCCCACTGTCTCTCCGGAGGCGGGCACAGAAGAGAAGGCTTGTCCGAGAGAAGGGATTATTTTGCCAGGTGTCTCCTCCACTTCTGGGAATGTTGTTTTTTTCCCCGGCCTGAGTAAACCAATCCATTGTTCTGCGGGGGCACGGTGTGGATGTCCCGTCCCTTCAGAAGAGATAGAGTTCGTATATCTTAACCAGAACTTTCCATCAGCTTCGGTCACGCTACATAGCCGCCCACAATATCACGATCTCATTACCGTAACACAGGGGCTACTGTGGGTGAAGTTCAGCGAGGGGTCGCCCAGATTGAAATCTGTTTCTCTTTGATTAGGGTTTCCCAAAGCAGGTGCACCTGCGCCACAGACGGGCCCCTCATTCGGACGGGTCAGCAACAGCCTTCCCAAGGGCCCGGATCGACCCGCGCCTCAGCCTCACCCCAGTGACCAGGACGATTCTCTGGTGCAGAGAGCCGAGCACATCCCGGCGGGGAAACGCACACCTATGTGTGGCCACTGCAACATGGTCATCAGGTGAGACACACACACACACACCTTCATCAGGACACGTCATGTGTGTCAGTTAACCCTCTGCAACTGATTTTAAAATGGGTTTTTTAAAGCATGAATTTCGAGATTTAATGTTTTCAAGTGATATATAATTTCTGATGATTTCTAAAATGTGATAGAGAAAAAGGCAACAAACTTTATTTTATTTATTTATTTATTTATTTATTTTTAACAAAGGTCAGAACTCCTGTTATGATGTAGGTTTTTGAGGTGCACTCTTGCCATAAATTAAATCTAATACTTTTCCTACATAATAAATAATAGAAAATAGATAAGATATCTATTCAGGAGTCTTAGACCTTTCCAATGATATATAGTTTGTCATGATTAGATTAGGATTTAATTGTAATATAGTAAAATAAATGTGGGCGTCCCACCAAGGGCCGAGTGACAGTTAACAGGTTAATGCATTTAATGCAACAGTTCAATAAATAATAATAATAATAATAATAGCTCAACTTCTCAGATGAATAGTTCCAATCACAACCAAAGCAGAACTTCTTCTCCAAAAGCCTCTTTCGAATCGGTTCGCATATTTGTTGTCCCAGCCCTAATTGTGATGGTGATTGATGGGTTTGGGCTGTGATTGCTGATGTTTCAGGAGCTCTGACTCCTTCAGCTCGTTCGGTCTCCAGAGAGTAGGATCTGTTACGCCTCCGCGGCCGCCACAGACTGTCAGACTCCGGCCGAAGCGCCCTGACATCCAAGCTTCGAGTCTCCTCTTTCTGCATCTGATATCACCAGTGTCTGTTGTTTTCCCTTCAGGCTAATCATCCGATTTGTCACTGCATCCCGCTCACCTCGACAGATTCTCCACATCAGAACGGTCTTTTTTACAGCGTCACAGATCAGAGAGCTCGTCAAACAGTGAAATTAAACGTGCTTCGAGCAGTAATTAGCTCAGAAGTGATCGTTCATCTTCTCTGTACATTAGTGCTGTATGTGTTTTATGAGGAAAACCATTTTTATTTACTATTATTGAAAATAAAAAAATACAAACGTTTTTTATTAATTAATATATAAAAATAAGACATGATAAATAATAATAAAACAATTTTTAGATTATTTTTTTTTATTAATTGTCTATTTGTATTTATTTAAAGTTTTTACAATTACTTTTTAAAATAATATATTAGTTAGCAGTATCATATATTTGTGTCAGTGGTGATACGTTTGATTTATTTATTTTTTTTTCTTACAGGATTCACAGATGAATAGAAAGTTCAAGAGCAGCATTGAATTGAAACATAAATATTTGTTACATTATAAATGTCTTCACTCTCACTTTTGACACATTTAATGTTTCCTCGATGAATAAAAATAAATTAGTAAATTAATAAAATACAATCTGACTGACCTCAAGCTTTTGAATGAAAGTGTTACATTTGTTACAAATTTAGTAACCATGGAAACCTTCTCAAGACCTTCATGTTTCTACATTAAAATAAGCAATGTTGCCTTGGCCAGTTGCTGAAATTAAAATAATAGTATTTGATTTCAGTCAACATGTGTTTCAAGAAATGAACATGTTTTAATCTGTGATAGCTCTGAGTGGTAGAGGTGTCGCTGAATGATACTAAAGCATGATATTTGTGTCTGTGTCTGGCAGGGGTCCGTTCCTGGTGGCCATGGGTAAATCCTGGCACAAGGAGGAGTTCACCTGCTCTCACTGCCGCAGTTCTCTGGCAGACGTGGGCTTCGTGGAGGAGCGTGGCTCTGTGTACTGCGAGCGCTGCTACGAGCAGTTTCTGGCCCCGGCCTGCTTCAAGTGCCAGCAGAAGATTCTGGGGGTGAGAGGTCACCTTCCTTGTGTTCAGAGTGCTGATTCTGCAGCGTTTGGGAATGATTCCTCAAAGCGTGTGTCTCACTGGACTGTGATTAATTCAAATCAGTGACGCTCGCTGCCAACTATTAACTTCAGTGGTGTGACAAAATTAAACATGCACTGCTGTTTGAAAGTTTGGGATCAGTAAGAATTGTAATGTTTTTAAAAAAGTCTCTTTTGCTCATCAAGGTTTCATTTATTTGAAAAAAACTGAAAAAAATAGTAATATTGTGAAACGTTATTGAAATTTAAAATAAC
Source organism: Carassius auratus (assembly GCF_003368295.1). Taxonomy (NCBI): domain Eukaryota; kingdom Metazoa; phylum Chordata; class Actinopteri; order Cypriniformes; family Cyprinidae; genus Carassius; species Carassius auratus. The sequence goes on along the minus strand of NC_039277.1, from coordinate 18,190,877 downwards.
TTTTTTCTATTTTAATATGCTTTAAAATATAATTTATTTCTGAATTTTCATCAGCATCATGACTCCAGTATATTTTGAATTATTTAAAAGAAGTAAAAGTATCACTTTTTTTTTTATTAAACAGTACCACTGTTTTTTTAACATTAATAATAAATCATCATATTATTCATGATTTCTGAAGATCATGTGACACTGAAGACTGAAGGAATGATGCTGAAAATACAGCGGAGCATCACAGAAATAAATTACACTTTAACACAGATTCACACAGAAAACAGCTATTTTAAACTGTAATAATATTTAATAATATTATGTTTTTTTTAAATGTAGTTTTGATCAAATCTGAAACCGTAAATTCTCCTGTGATTAAAGCTTGATTGCTCCATCATTCCCAGCCTCCCTCCTCTCGTTCTCTCTGTGGGAACAGGCTTTAATCGGGATCATAAGGTCTGGTTTATCTGCTCAGATGTATGGCAATTAGTACTTGACATGAACCTGCCTCAGAAACACACCAGACGTGGAGCTGCTCGGGCGGATAATGAGCAGAGATAAACCTCCTTTGATTTCATCTACGAGATCATCATTAGATCAGAGATGTGCTCCGTTGATAGATCTGATCAGTGTGTTAGTCAAGATCTGAAACTAGAGTTTGTGTTTACATGATATATATGTGTGTACTGTTTATTTATATTTATATAAACACACACACATACAGGTATAAATTTAAGAAATATTTATGTGCGTGTGTATTAATAAATTAATTATATATAAATATATTTCTTAAATATATACATGCATGTGTGTTTTTTAAATATTTATATATACAAATAAATAGGCCGTACAATTATTGATTTAATTTACATAAATATTATAAATTATAATAACTACTTGTTGTAAATGTATTATAATATTTAATATAATATTATAATAATTTGTAATGTATAATATTTTATTATAAATTATTTATAAATGAAAACTATATAATTAAATATAATTTGTTAATTAGAATTTGTAATATATATAAAACTTACTTGATATTATAAATTCGAAATAAATGTCTCTATCTGTCCAGGCCTTTAAAAAAAATCTTCTTATACATAGATTATTTTTAAATATATATATATAATTTAAAAATAAAGTGTAAATAAAACACTTACTAAAATGATTAAATATTATTTGTCATGTGAGCATTAATTGACATCTAACATATTGACATCTAATCTGAAGGCTTACATTAGGAGGTTGTGTGAAATCTGGTTGAGCAGAAGCTGCTGTAGATGTAACAGTGGCTTCTCATCTGTTAACAGGAAGTCATCAATGCCCTGAAGCAAACCTGGCATGTGCACTGCTTCCTGTGCACCGGCTGCCAGAAGCCCATCCGAAACAACACCTTTCACCTGGAGGACGGCCAGCCGTACTGTGAGACCGGTGAGCAAGCCCCGCCCACTGCCTGTCAATCAATGACCAGCACAAACACTTTCATTCGTGAATCAGACTGTTCTTGATTCAACAACATCACAAAATACAGTAGTGTAGTGCTGCTAGAGTAATGAGCACTGACGAGTGTGTGGTTGACCTGGTGTGTTTTCTCTCTCTCTGTGTGTGTGTGTGTGTGTGTGTGTGTTAGATTACTACACCCTGTTCGGCACCAGCTGTCACGGCTGTGACTTCCCCATCGAAGCGGGCGATAAGTTCCTGGAGGCGCTGGGCTTCACCTGGCACGACACCTGCTTCGTCTGCACGGTACGAGAACTACAGAGGGGTTCTGTTCCCAATAAAACACACATCTGACTCTCAGAAGACTCTTTTGTGAATCAGATTGAGGTTTCCACTGGACCTTAATGATATTACTGCGACTACTGCTGCAGTGATGACGCTAGGAGTGGAAATATATGAAAATAGTTTAATAAAATCATTCCAGAAGTTTCAAGAACTGAATGATCACACACTTAATAACTAGTGAATTTATGAGATCACAGTACTAGTATCTACAGTACTTTGTAATTACAAGGTTATTTATTTATTGAATCATTTTGGTTGATTTACAAGTTTTTTTTTTTTTAATTCACTTCATGTATTTAACTTATATACCAACTTTATATATTTATTTACTTAATGTATTTTAATCTTTACTTCATTGTTATTAATTAGCTTATTTAATTTACTTAATAACTATTTAATTGCTTCTCATTACATTTTCATTAACTATTTGTTTGATTGCTTATTGTTTATTTATTTACTAACTATATATATATATATATATAAATTGTTTGTTTTTTGTTTATTTTTTTTACTTATTCACTTTTTCATTCAATTTTTATACAATTCATTTATTTACTTTATTTTTTTTTTAATAATAATTTATAAAAAATTACATTTATTAATTAAATAAATTAATAATTTATTTACTTTATTATCTTTACCATTTCTAACCAATAAAATGTATCCATTTTGAGAATTATAGACTTTCTCATGACTTACACAAACGTATTATTTTTCCATGACTTTTTCAGGTCAAATAAAAATCACGAGTATTTCCCCAAGACCCTGGGGAAGCCTAATGTTTTAATAAAACAACAAATGAAGAGCGTTCAAATGACATCAGAAATATGTCTGTTTTAATTGTGTTGCTGTTTTAGTGTATTTTAATGTTTGATTTGTCTAGCTGTAGCATGCAAACCAGGGTTAGCCTCTGCTTGAGCTGATGTTGTGGTGTCTCTCTCTGGTCCTGTAGGTGTGCAGCACGAGTCTGGAGGGTCAGACCTTCTTCTCCAAGAAAGACAAGCCCTTGTGCAAGAAGCACGCTCACAGCGTCCAGTTCTGAGGACGGCCAGCGCCTCGCCGCTCATATTTCACTCTCCTCAGATTTATTTTAGTACATGAATGTTTTTGCGCTAAGAGATATATTTGCTTCAGATCATGAGATGGGGATCCGCTTTAATCATTGATCTGCCTCCTATATAAGGTTCAGTGTTGCATTCTGGGTGTTTCGTCTGTTTTTGAGCGACTATCATGCGATGCAGTGTTTTACTCAGATCCTAACAATGATAGAGCATAATTCTGACATGCTAAAGATATTTGACTTGTTATTTTTCAGCGTCTGTAAGAGTATTTTTCACACTGGTGAGATCCGTTAAGTGCCGTCTCTCTCCTGCATCCCGCTGCAGTTTGACCAAGCTCTCTTTATGCAGGTATATTTTATATTTATTGAGGCGGGATGGATGATTTCAGAGGCTTTCCGTGTGTTTTCCTGCACTGACAGTGTCAGTGCGTTCAGAACGGTGATATTTAATGTTTTAGGAGTTATTCCTGTGCTCTTTTATATGTCAGGTTTGTGGGATGTCTCACCGTCTCAGTGCCTTTATTTCTATTAATATACAGAAATACTGTATGTTTCATATTTAAGCATAAAAGTAATTCAGACTGTTTCTAATCGTTAGCACTTTTTTTTTTTTGAAGCTAATAAGGGTTGGTGGTTCATGTGCATCTTTATATCTTTATCTGTTCTAGTTTTCTGTAATACACTTCTTTATTTCTCAGATGGGATGAAAAATAAATCACTGTTCTTCTCAAAGTCTCAGAGTGTGATCGAAATGCTTTCTTTATGCAACATGGCTCACAGCATCTATTGAAAACTGCTATTATCATTTCATTACTTGGTGTGTGTGTGTCTGTGAGTGTGTGTCTGTGTGTCTCTGAGTGTGTCTCTGAGAGTGTGTGTGTCAGTCTGAGAGTGTGTGTCAGTCTGTGTGTGTGTGTGTGTGTGTCTGTGAGTGTGTGTCTCTGAGTGTGTCTCTGAGAGTGTGTGTGTCAGTCTGAGTGTGTGTGTGTCAGTCTGTGAGTGTGTGTCAGTCTGTGTGAGTGTGTGTGTGAGAGTGTGTGTGTGTCAGTCTGTGAGAGTGTCTGTGAGAGAGTGTGTGTGTGTCTGTGTGAGTGTGTGTCTGTCTGTGTGTGTCTGTCTGTGTGTGTGTCTGTCTGTGAGTGTTTGTCTTTGTGTGCGTGTCTGTGCGAGTGTGTGTGTGTGTGTCTTTGTGTGTGTGTGTCTTTGAGTGTGTATTTGTGTGTGTGTGTGTGTCTTTGTGTGTCTTTGTGTGTATTTGTGTGTGTGGGTGTGTCTTTGTGTGTGTGTGTGTATTTGTGTGTGTGTACAAAGACGACTAATTTATGAAACGGCTGATTTTCAGCTCAACTAAAATAACTAAAAATATAATAAAAAACATATTTAAATTTAAAAAGAGAAGGCAATCACTAAAACTACCAAATTAAACTAGGAAATTTATAGAAAATATATTTAAAAACTAAAATAATAAAAAAAACATATAAAATCATAAAAATGACAACAAATGTACTAACACTCGATCGACAATCGAATATAAAAACAAAATCTAAACTCAGATAACACACAAAAATTTAAATATTCAAAGTATTAACAAAAACTATTATCAGTGAGACTAGAATAGCCCTGCGTCATCAGAAACACATCACTACTGTAAATGCTTTAATAAAGAGTGTCATTGTGTATTTCGTGGGTCACCTGAGCTCGATCCCTGGGTCTCCAGATCCCAAACCATCACTCCACCACAACCACACACACTGCGCTCGCCTTTCACATGAGCACAGAGTATCTCAGGCCCCGGGAAACAGATATTCACCAACACACACCGCCTTCCGGTAATAACTGGGTTTGCCAGTAGGTGCAATGCATGTTCATGATCCGATTATAGAGAGAGATAACCGCATTAGTCCTCTATAACTTTTAGACATACTCTACCAGCTCCAGGATTATGTGTGTGTGATAATGATCAGTGATGGGAAGTCTCACACTCTTTATATATATGTATGTGTGTGTGTGTGTGTGTGTAATATATATGTATATGGGAACACGAAAAAGTGTTTAAGCATTAACAAAAAAAAAGTGTAATACTCCTTTAAAATGTTGTAGCCCACATCCCCCCCCCCCCAACAAAAAATGCAAAGAGTTTTCTGTTTTATTTAATTGCAATTTTGTTTTTGTTTTTCTGAGCAAAAAATACATATCATACATTTTCCCCTGATTTACAGAAGTCACCCAGTAAAATGTCATTCAGTGTAACAAGCTTGTCAGGCATATTTACAATAAAAATAAATTTATGACATATTAAAAGACTAATTACTTTCACCCCAAATACTAAGGAGCTGTAATTTTACATTTTTATCAAATTCCACCATCCTATGTTTTGCCCATTTGTCAGTAAGAATTTTGAACTAATTTAAAACGCTATTAAATTTAGTATGCTCCATTATTCATTTAGATATTTTAATATGTACATGTCAGAATAACCATGTTTTTTTAATTTTACCATAAATATTGTGTTACACTGAATGAAATGTAACATTTCAACCAAATTTTGACATTTTATTCTCCAAATACTTATTTAAACCTTAAAAGTAGACATTTTACTTACATTTAATGTGCTTTATATGGACAGAATCACTTTTGTAAATGTTTTTTTTTTTTTTTTTGTAAATTCCTCTTAACGTCTTTGACTATATATATATATATATATATATATATATATATCCTTTGTATTGAAAATTTTTTTTTTAACAGAATGATACTATGATATATTATTAGGCTATATAAATAGAATAACATATTAATGAAATTATACTCTAAATAAGAAACTAAAACCGCCAGTAGGTGGCAGTAAATGTCTTAAATGAATAAGTCATTGAGTCGTGCATTCATTCATTCATTCATTCATTCGATTCCTTCAAACGGCTGATTGATTCAGGAGTCAAGTAAACGGCTCGAATCATTGGTTCACTCGATTCATTCAAAACACGGATTCATTCAGAAATTGTGTGTTGCTTGGAGTTCTGCTGTGGCTTTAATAAGGTAATATTTGCGTTGGCAAAACTGAGCAAAAACAGACAATATTGTGTCTAGAATAAAAACACAATATTAAGTTCTTATTTAATTGAATGTTTTTTTATAATCAATAGGGCTATCAATATCTACGCTCATGTTTGTATTGCTGAACTATATAATTCATATGATATAAAAATTAGACAAAATCTCATTACAGGGTCATGTAACCTCTTCATCACTAATAACTGTAGTGTTTTTTTTTATTATTATTATTTTTATTTTTTATTGAAGGGTACAAACGTGTAAAAATCCATCAATAAACAAACAAATATTTATACAGACATACCATACCAGAAAAAAGAACAAAAACAAAAAAACATACATACATAGAGGTGGAAAAAAGAGAGTATTAAGAGGATTCGGGAAGTAGGTCATAATATTTATACAAAAGTTTTTCCATTCTTTCTTGTTCTTTTACAAGCTTGTGTGATTTAAGAAGCATATTAAGTTCCAAAATATAATGTTT